>NW_009625037.1:0-27343 GCF_000690535.1 Cariama cristata | reverse complement strand
CGCGTCATTGAGAATAAGTGCAAGTGAGTCTAAAAAAAAAAAAAGTTCAAATACCTCCTCCCACTTTTAATTCTACCTTAACACAAACCAGTTTGGGTATCAGATAATGTGGGAAGAGCTGATTTCTGTTTTTTTAGCTGAAAACAGTGCTAAAGACTGGATGAATTACACAGACCGAGAACACATCGACACTGCAGTGTCAGGTACTGGTTCAACATACTGTAAAAATACAGGGCTGGATGCAAATGCTCTTGACTGGGAATGGCTGCAGGATAATCTGTGGCAACATGGAGCTCAGTAAACTTTTATTGACTCTGTTTCTCCAACAGGCAGCTACCTGAATGAACTTTTCTGAACTGGTCTACAAGGAAATTAAAGTTTGTTCTGCAAAGCCAGTGCTGATGTGCTCTCTAGAACTCAATTCTAAAACTGAAATCCTACAGCACCAGCACACCCTACTGATTACTTTTATTAAATGAAACAGCTCGGGATCTTTTCTAGTCTCATAGACATGCATATGCAACTATTGTTCTGCTTTTAGAAAATACAACACACCAGCAGACATCAGTGAAGCCTGAGCACACTGATCTGTATAGGATTTAATTCTAATTTTCCTACCGGTGATTCACTCAACGAAGCAGCTGTCTTCATTTGACCTATAGGTTAGTTGTCAAGATAGCACTTTGGACAGGGCTAATACCGAACATTTTAATCTGTGTTTTTGTGATTTGTTGCCAACCTCCCTCCCTCCCGCTCCTTTTCTTGATTATTAATTGTAGTCCAGAAATATGGTTAAAGAAATGGTACATCTCATGGAGTTTGACGTAGACTATTCACACGCGTGGAGTTTGATGTAGATTATTCACAGGGGTTAACACATTTTTATAGAAGTTAAATCTTAAAGAAATTTGTCAAATGAAACTACTATTGTCTTCTCCACAAAGCTTCACCAGATTGCTCCCCTCCCAGAGTCTGCAACACTTTGAATTCACTTTGTCGTGAGTGGCTTTTAAAATTTATTTTAATTTGAAGTCATTGTGAGTGATAGCACAGAAAACTGAGCAACTATGTGAACAAACGCAGCACTGCAAATTTCTCTATCAGATGCCAGGCTTACAGTAGTACAGTCTCTCTGTACCTCAGTTATTTGACATACTTCCTCAAAAGGTCCATAAACATTTCATCTGTATCAGTCGTTTTTGTTATCTGATATGCAGAAGGCATTTAGTCTACAATCGCAAGAGACAACTAAATTGAATGGGAGTCTTGAATAACTTCAGGTTGTTCATGAACTCAAGAAGGAAAGAACTGAGACCGTCACCACACCTCCTGTCATATAAGCCACATACAAACACTGGATAATTAGGAAATTATTTTGACTGCTACGTAGTTCAACTAAAGTTGTAAGCAATGCCTCCTTCTGTGTTCCTTTTATCCCTGCATATACCAGTTGCCTGAACAACCTAGCTGCTATCCAAACCCATTTCATTAGTAAAAAGTGTATTTAATTTTGCTAACTGTTATTCTACTAGCCACATATATCTTAAATGAGGCTGTCAACCTTACCTTCTTTGGCACAGGCTGCATCTTTAGTGTGTTTCTTCACATAATCACTACAAGAATTGGAATCTAATTCCACAGTCACTACACAAACAACTACCTCCCAATATTTCCACCTGCCTATAAAATGCTGCCATTTATCACAACTTAAATTCTCCATTAAAAGGATTACTTACCAAATGATCGTGGTTTTCCATAAAGGTAAGTAATGAAATATTGGGTACCCTTAAATTCATTTTCATATTCTTGCAGCTGTGTTGCCAACTAGATTTCACTCCATTCACTACCATGTTTACATGAAATTTAATGTCAGTGTTTATGTGAAAAAATATACTGTCATATATAATGTATTCTTTGTCTATGTAGTGGAATTTTTGACATTTTTGTAGTAGAAGTGTGGACAACCTATTTAAACCTCTGAATTTACAAGCAATTTTATGAACATCTGTTTTTTTATATTGCAGATTAAAATTTGAAAACTCATTCACAAGTTACCATTCTTTTATGAAACCCTCTGACAGGTTAAGCTGTTGACCTCAAGTTAACCATAAGAGTATAACCTAAAATTCAAGCTGCCAAAACTTGCAATGATTAGGTGCTTGCCGCCTTTGGACTCACAATAGATACTTTTACTGCTGACATTAAAATTGTCAGTACTTTGAGACACTCTCTCTATAATGAGGAAACAAAAGAAATTGCGAATATTTCTTTAGTCATAGGAGTACGCTCTTTCCTTTTTAGTGTGGTGTGGGGTTTTATTTGGTGCTGGAATTTTCAGGTTTTCATTTTAAAATTAATTGCCATTTACAAGCTCTTTCATACATACAAGTAACGAACATTTCCCTCTTCAGTAATGCTTTCTTATTTTGAAGCCTATTATGCAATGAACAACTAAAAATGTTTAACCAGTGAGGCAACATAAGCTCATTTAAAATGGGGTACAAACATTGTTAACCTAATTGTTGTGGCTGTTTCAAAGTTCCAGCAGAGAGCTGCTACACTTGAGGGCTCTGATACATTTACATTCTCCCCAAACACATAGTTAAGATTCTGCATTTCATTTATAAACAAAAGTTTCTGTTATTTCAAATTTTAAAAGTTGAGGTCTGAGCAAAAGCTATCATACCCAGGACTAGATATATCTCTTGTGAGAGCTCTAATTATAGTTCTGTTATTAAAAACTAGGTTATAATACCTTCCTTTGCTATCATTATGTACCCCCTGCAGAACTTCATTATTTTATAAATAAACTTCTTCTGAGGACAAAGAAAAGCAATTTCTGAATAAAATGGTATTAAAGTAATATACGTTTTTAAAGTTGCTTTAAGTTTGAACATATTGCATGCCATTTAGATGGTAAATCAAGAAGGTATCACTGAAGAAAGTCATACACGATGTCTATGATTAGAAAGGGGAAAACACAAAGGTCTCCTACATTACATTCTCCCATTTCTCCTACACTTTTAATTTACTAAGTGTTTTAACTCACAAACATTAAAAGCCAACTTTTGGCCTATCTTACTGAAACAATGATAAGTTGCTTATAGATGAGTGTCATACTGCAGTCTTTAAAGCACAGATTTTCTGCATAATACATTTTCTGGCTAAGAAAAAGAGTAGGAATTAGAGAGAAATACGGTCTTTTGACAAACTGTAAAAAATACCTGCAAATGCATTTTCCCCAGTTTTCCATTTAGACCCCCCCACTCAACCTGCCAAAAAAAGTCTCAAGAGAGATATGGCCTCACCTATAGCAACTGTAATCTCGCTGTCAGTTCTGCTAGCTTTCCCTAGATATCCTTGCAGAGACTCCTTGGTAGCTCTCCAGAGGTTTCTAGGTTCTGCACGCCACAGACGGAAAACTGCCAAGATGGTGTGGTTGAGAGTTTGTCATGGACTTCATGTTAGGGACTTGACTCCTTAGCTAAGAGGTAGCAGAATTCATTGCTAAACTCAAGGCATCCGAATCCAAAGTAGCTACATATGATCCAACTAAAATGTCACTGATGCACGGCCAGAAGAAGGACTACTACTGCTCTCCAGGCCTGTGATTCAAACAATAGATATTTTTTTCCCCCAAATAAAAATTATACATGTATTCTTAAGTTATGCTGATGACACATAAATTAGAAAATTATTTTTCAATAATTTATGACTTCTGACATTAAAAGCATTATTGGTATTTACATCACTAGTCATGTGAAAGTAACTTGCAAACATAAGTTTTTTGAAAGATTAGTCTGAGAATAAGTGTACTGTTACACAGGTACTCTAGACACAATTTTCAGGAAAGGAACACAGCTCTTTGGGGGGCAACACACTATAGATCCAATACAAATGAAGATTTAGAACATTTAGAACTAAGCTTTTACTTTGACTACATAAGTAGGGTGGGGTTTTTTTCTTAGCTATGAAGGGTGGTGGATGGGTGAGAATTGTATAAAACAATTTCATTCAACCTTAAATATTATATGGTTAATTAATGACGTGGATTCCACTGTTCACAAGAGAAATGAGTGACGTAATATATTCCTCTATCTTTTGATCCAGTAGGCTAATCTGCTCAAGACAGCACCTCTAGAACCACATAGCAGTGAATACAAACCAATTCTACAATGAAAGTCATTTATTTAATGGTTTTACAAAGATAACAATGATGAGAAATCGCTAACTAGGAGTAGCCCGTTAACTGAAATCAATTCCACAGCTAGAAGGAGAGATGGATTTGAACCACTGAAAACAAGACAGACGCTGTAGATTTCACATGGAGATACACTTTCATATTTTGAAGACCACCTCTCCCAAAACATCTCGGTCTTTAGACGAGGGAGAAACACCGTCCCAGGACAACACACAGCTATTAACTATGATCGCTCATGTTACAGCAGAATACAGGCAGGGCCTCCTGTATTTCTGTCCTGAAAACCCTAGAGAGAAATAAAGCTTGTGCAGTACGTGACTGTGCTGAAGAGCAAACCATACTTTCTGCATGTGTAGCACACAGGCAGCCAGCAGGTACTACTAAGTTTACCAGACATACGTGATTTCCAATTTCAGACCAAGTATTCTGCTGTTATGCATAACAGTTTTGCAGGACAAGGGTAATTTGTCCAAGATTTAAAGATCAAGGGTTTTTTTGTAAATTGATTATTGAAATAAAAAGGCCCTGTCCAAAGCACTGATGATGCATGAGGCAAAGAAAAGCTTGAACCACAGTGTTTAGGAGATTTTCCTCAGAGTTCAAATGAAGTAGAGGCAGATTAGTACTTCTCCAGTATGTTTATGAATGCATGTTCACATCCAACTAAAAACACTGTTTATAGAAGTGAAGTAAAAGGTAGCTAAAACACCATTAAAGTACACTCCACTGAACTAGAATTGGAGGAAAGACATCTAGATCATTCAGACAACTGCGTTAAACCTACCATTAAAACCATCTGCTGATAGGTCGTATTTTCTAAACTCTTCATAATTCTTGTTGTTCTTCTGCAGACTTACTCTGAGCTTCCTCAGTAACTGCAAGATTTGCTATTCCATAAAACAACCATAATTATCCTCTAGGAATTTCAAAAATGTTTAATCAAATTAGTAGTTTGAGCTCTGTTTTTCCTGCATATTAAAGATAAAATTATTATATAACGCTGGGGGGCCTCCTTTAAATAAGTTAGTTTTTGGTTTTGGTTTTTTTTTTTTCCCCAGTACATTTGAGATCTTTACCATTCTCAAAGATAACTACTTCAGAACATATTATAACTGACTGTCATAATTTGCCGACTGGATCATACATCTTATCTTTGACCTTGCTCCTCTCCAATTCATCTGGTTTTATTAAATTCGTGATTGCAGTTAGAAACAAGAAAAGACAAGCCCAATAGACGAAACTCTTCTGTATCTTGCGAACATAACAAAGGAGTCCAACAAACAGTAATAGATCTGCATCACTAGTTTGAGAAAAGGCAAAGTAAATTGACGCAGAGAACATTTTGAGAAGAAGATAGCTTCTTACATTTCAATCTCTACTGAAATTAAGGGAATAAATCTTGGGCATTTTTTCTAATACATCACTCAACTGCATTCAGCAATATCTGAAACTTGTAACTGCTACCTTGAAAATTAAGCCTCAGTGGAGGAACATCAGGTTTTTTTAAAAATATACAAAACATATTTTGGTTTATAAATAAACAAAAATATTTATTTACCTTAGCAAACTGTGCGTTTATCCATTTTGTGAATGTTTTCTTTTGAACATCTTCCCGTTCATCTGCCAGAGAAAAGTAAAGCACTTCATTAGAATTATTCAACAAAATAGTACAATATTATTGATTAAAACTTTAGTCTTGGTTTGTAGTAAAGCTGCTACTAACACTTCAGACACATTCAGGGCACCTATCTGGATGTATTCAGTCCTTGACAATTACATCAACATATTTTTCAAAGCCTACAGGTTCCCTTCACACTCATGGTCTATGACTCATCTCACCCATCCTGCGGTTTCTTTTCTTCTGGAACTGAACATGTTGCAGTAGGATATGAAATATCCCATTCAAATTTTTCATTTCATAGAAGTATAAAAAACGTTACCCCATGGTTTTGGCAGCAGGAAACTCTTTTACAGCACTTTTCTAAAAGTACTTGAAATAATAAGTTTGTAGGCATGTCCTCAAATTTCTTGAGGAAGTGAAGCCTCCTGGACCACAATGATAGTTCTCCATTGGAAGCCCATGCCACACCTTACGCCTTTTCTGCCTTGCAGCTATTTAGCTGTCACAATTTGTTACACACTTTTCCTCCAGTGGAAAAAGAAAAAGACACCACACATTTGTTCAGCCATACATGAAATTCCTTCTCAATTCTTTAATACAAAAAACATTGTAGAGGGAGATGATTACTTTAGACCTTGATTTCTGCATCTAAGTACAGTCTTGATGCAGAATGGAACCGGACACACAAAGGTACAATTCTGATGTATTTTATGTAGGTGGGAAGAGAAAGACGCCTTCAAATTAGAACATAATAAGCATTTGCTCAAAAAACCCTATTAGACATCATCCCTGAAATAATACAGAAGGGCAGACCTCTTTGTACGACAAAGTCAAACCAAACTAGAATTAAAGGGCATATGTGGAAAAGGCTGCAGAATGCTTATACTAAAATAAAGCGCTCTCAGTGCTGCCTTTTGGTTTGCAGTAAAATTCTCTACACTTCTTAAATAAAAAGGAATATTAAATTCCCATCTGAAATGTTCAGCAATTAATAATGTTAATGGCTTCAGCTGAATTTGAAAGGCAGGTATGGATGAGCTACACGAGAAATGCACAGCATTAATAATGTACTTTGCTTTCCCTCCCTCCACCCCTCCAAAGAGACAAGGCAAATCTTTTTGATACAAATATATCTTTTGTTCTTAAAACCTCATCTCAATAACATGTTACAACTGCCTTTTCACAAGGATGTTTTCCATTCTCAACAATACAATATGCTATTGAAAAAACAGTACTAGAATTTGTAAAGCTACTATTTCATTATAAAAAACTTCTGCGTACAGGGAGGAGTGTATTCTAATTGCTTTCAGATGATCATGAGTGAAAAGATTGACAACGCAATAGTACTAATGGAAACATGCCATAGAAGTCAAGCATTATATATATTCTGCCACTAATATATGAGTATTTGCTACAGTATAATTTCTAGAGTTCTACTGCTATCTATCCCAAATCATGCTGCTTGCTTCATCCCTGAGCTGAAAGTGATATTTGAATAGCTAGAGACCCATCAAAAAGCAACAGCATGCGGAGGAGATGCATGCTTTTGGTAATAAATATTGCTAAAGCTGTTAAAAATTTTATTTTTCCCCACAAGTATCACTTTCCTCTTTGTTGACTGTTAGTAAGCTGTTTATTATATGAGTTTTGACTTATTCCAGCCATGTGCACTACACAGAAGATGGGAGAAGGAAGATGCATTTTATTGGTGGAAGATACATATTCAATCTGATGTTGTATGACAAACTTCTTCAGCAACTTTGTATAAAATATTACATATAAATAGCTATTTCCATTTAATGATCTCTGATAAAAACGCTAAACGCAACCTTAAAATGGGGTAGAAGAAGAGTATGTGGTATTTAGCAGGGAAAAGGAAATAGGAAAAAATGTCTCTTTTAAACTGTTCAAACTTCTGCTTTTCCACCCCAGGCTACTGTAACAGCATATTCAGTAACAACGGGGCGGGGGGGGGGCGGTCCTCAAAGATATATGCCAGATTTAATTGCTAGTCACCATTTAATTCATGTCCATTGAGCTAGTAAAAACCAGGGTCTCCTGAGGAAAATGAGAGTTCAGCCCACACTTGAATATTTGAAACTTAGTCAAAGTTCAGGCAATGCTCTGTTACCTTTGCAAACACAAACCTATTCCACTGCTGTTATCTTTATGCAGACATCATTTCAAGCACTTCTATCTCTAGGTGCTTGCTCTGACAAGTTTATACCACAGCAATTTGTTAGTGACAGCCTCCTAACCTAGAAAAGAATCAATCTTTTGGTTATGCACAGCATGATTTCCCCACAGTAAGCATGATTTTTTCAAAAAAGATGTCCTCCTAACCCAGATTTACGGACCGAATGCTAGATATGAAACCTGAATGACATTTGCCTGGGTGCTGTAGAAATGTGCCAAGAACACTCATTTACCATTTTCATAATGCTGTGTTTATAACAGATCCTTCAGCAGCGAGCCGATGAATGCCCTTGCAGGTGTTTTTACTGCGAGTCAATAAGAATAATCAAATGGTCAGGCAGGTAATTCCTTCGGCTGTTCAAGAGTAATATAGCATGTTTACTTCTTTTCTGTCAAGCTGGAAGAATTGCCGAATAGCATACTGTCTCTCTTCAGGTTAAATCTAAATATGAAACACCGCATGGATTCTGAATTCCTTTATTGCAATAATAATGTGATCACTTCCCACAGCAAAAATATGCTTTTCTCAAAATGCTGGACACTGAATGAAACAGGCTTAACCTCCTTTCTGTAGATTATCAACTCAGAAAATGAACACACTGAGGTCTACAGAAAGCCTTCCAGAAAAAAAAGATACTGACCTGTGAGATTTATCTAATTTTCATGCACTCGAGCCTCTAGTACCACTGAGCAGACCTCGTTTTAACTAGAACACATTCACAAATGGATTTATAGTTCTGATGTATTTCTGGTAGGATGAGCATCCAGCTTTGCAACTGTGAATCCAAACCTCTCAAATTAGCTAACCGCACATTTGACTTCAAAGTATTATTCCAGGCTAGAGCTCATAAGAAATTACGGCCAGGAAAGAAAGTGCAGTATTAATGGAGCTAATCATCTGACAAAGGACAGTTCTAAGCTTTAATTAGGTGACAAGGCTAATAGAGACAAGTGGTACACTGAAGAATGCTTAGGAACATGCAATCAGGATTCAACAGAACAAAGACGCTATTATTAATGGCAAGAGGTTACCAGACAACTTTCCTAGATACTTAATAAAGTAGTTCGTATTTGCAACCAACTACTCAAATGAAATTCCATTCTATTTTCCACAAAAAAACAGCATTATGTTGTCATGGCTTAGTAAACTACACTTATTACTACACTTATTTTTCCAACACCCCTTCCCCAAATGCCACCAAACATTAAATAAAAAATGGCAACAGGAAAAAAAAAAATCTTTTAAAATACGTGGTGTACTCTAGATACTATTCTGAAAGCATACAGCAGTGTTAACAAGTCATAAAAAAATCAATACTTTTAAACAATGTGAGCTGATGAATACCAAGCAGATTTTAAATGAACCGACATACAGTATATATGTCGCTACATCATTCCGTTTGTATGATATAAGCCACTCTCCCACAGAAAACATGGAGCAGAGGGAAAGAATCTTCCACTCTTTGGTGCATCCTTCCCTATTTTTCTAGAGGACCTTCAGCCTCTCTTACTCTTGACACACCTGAATAAATAATGCTTTCACAGACTCACAGAATGGTTGAGGTTGGAAGGGACCTCTGGATGTCATCTAGTCCAACCCCCCTGCCCAAGTGGGGTCACCTAGCACAGGTTGTCCAGGACCACGTTGAGTCTGGATTTTAATATCTCCAAGGATGGAGACTCCACAGCCTCTCCTCCTATAGACTGCAACATCAAGACCGCATCTTTCCTACCATCCGCAGTCTGCTTTCCACAGATGTGGACAGTGGTTTTCGATGCAAGTGGCTTAGGAAAGTCTCCTCCAGAGTAAGCACAGCCCAGTTCTGAAAATTAGAAGACATTCAACTAAAGTGCACTGGCACTTCAGGGGTATGGGAAATAAGCCATATCCTCAGATTATAAGCTTTAATTTGAAACAAACAAACAAATCATTGACCTTAAGGTGTCAGTAAAGACATTACATAATATGTGTAGAATATCTGAATGGCTGCAGAGACATGGCAGTGACAGGAGGCTCTGTTGAGTGACAGAAGATTTTATACAGTCTTCAGCAAGTAGTTCCATCCCAGGTTGGAACACAAACAGAAAAGAAGGAGACACATCTTATACTGCTACCCAGTGTTGCCTTGAGCTGGGTTAAACAATAATTGAATAGCTATGTTTTGTCTACTGGGAAGTGCCAGGAAGGAAGAAGAAAAAAAAAAAAAAAAGAAAAAGAAAAAAGAAAAAAGAATTCCCATATACTAGCTGGAAACTTTGAAACAATGGTGTCAAGACAGGTGTCAATTCCTTCAGTCATGGCAACTGCAGGTTCATTGGAACACTGCACTTTAGAGAATAAAACCATCAAAATTGCTATTTGATTTTCTAGCAGCCAAACAATGCAGATTTAGAAAAGGCCAGGATTTGCTTCAGTGAGTGGGAGTGGGTACCAGCAATAGTGGGAGCACTGGGGACAAAAGAGGCCACAGACAGTCACATTATTGATACTCTGGCTCCATTGACTCACTATTCTTAGAGATTCCCAGCACATTGTTACAACACTCTGCCAGTAACTACAACTGCTGAGAAATGTTCCCTTCTCATTCTCGCTTATCTGAGGGGGGAAGAAGAAATCAATGCAATACAATGACTGAATGATATTTGAGTGGACTAGCTTTGATTTGCAGTCATTGAAGTCATCTAAGACATTCACAAGCTGACGGGAAATACAATAGGCTGCTTTGACAGACAGGCAATGATTTTAAGTCTATTGCTCATGTAAGGCAATATGTAACATGTGATTCTTTGTCCACCTTCTATAAATATACTGATGAGCGGTGTGTTGACTTTATCTGAATAATGTTAAAACTCCCTGTTCCCTATGCTGCCCCTTGAGACTTTACTGTAGAACCTGAGTCAAATCACCATAATCAGACCATCTCAGGCTTCTCAAAACACTGATGAACCTATTCAAAAGATCAGCAGAAATGGAAGACTTCAGCATCCAGAAAACCCTCATTAATGTAAAATAAAGAACTACAACTCAATCCTCTGAGAAATAGTATATCAACATTTTCTGAGGACATTTAGTAAGATTTAAGGCAAATTTAGGAAAGGAACAGGGGTAGTACTATACCGAAAAAGGCTTAATCTCAACTCTGCTCCCCCCCATCCCCTCCTTCAAATACAGGAGCTCAGCGAGAGGGTTTCCATCTGCTGCTCAGGGGACAGATGCGAGAAGGGCCATAGGGCCCAGCCGACAGGGTTTCTACTGACACCGTAGACCTAGACTGAACCCTGGCCTGAGAAAGCCTTTGATTTTTCTCATTTTGTTATATTAGCTGAAATTCTTCTCTCATTATAAAAGTTTAAGGGAAACCGCTTCCTGACTTTTCCCCTTTTTTAAAATTCTTTAAGGCATTACAAGTGTTTATATAAGAGCTCATTCTTCTGACCTAACTCTGCCTAATTAGCTATTTAGGGAAAAACTACAGGGTGCTTTTGAGGACGAGTATGGATGTCATGGGGTAGAAAAAGAGCAGGAGAGGTGCAAAGGATACCGAACACAATGGAGTGCCAGCCTGGAACAGAAGGAAAAAGAAGAAAAGAAAACAAAAATAACATTAACAATAAAAAAAGATGAAGAAGGGGAGGGGTGGAAGACAGAAGGGAAGGGAAACACCTTTTCCCTGGTTTGGGGAGAAAAAAGGGGAAAAGACGTGTGGAGAAGTAGAAGTGGGGTGGGAAAAGGCAGAGACAAACACTTTCTTTCTGGAAAGAAAAAGGGATGAGGCATTGGCTGTGATATCTGGTAGCTAGAAGATCATACGCAGGGAAGCAGTGGATTTGAACAAAAGAACTACCCAAGCATGTGCAGCAAACCAGCACAGTGTCATCTGCCTCCCCAGGCCATTAACCACTTCCAAAAGGAAAAAAAAAAAAGATTTGAGTAGCATCCAAAAATATCAGGATAATGCAAACAAGCTACATATGATCCCTAAAAAAATAATGCACAGCTGTTATATGTACACATAGATCTAGGTTTGAACAAATTCATATAATTTGCTGCATGTTTGTTAAACACACACACACACCACTTCTTAGCCCTTTCCCCTAAATAAATTGTAGCAGGTACAACTCCCAAGACCAAAAAGAAAAAAAAAAAAGAAAATAAACAGAATTTCAGTTCATGCATCCAGAACATTGTAAGTATACTCAACATGGGGTATTCAGCTCCACTGCATACACTGGTAATGGTATTCCCCCCAAAAAAGCAGAGAAAGCATCAATGGACAGAAAAAAAACCACTTATTTTTTTTTTCTCCCTGAAAAGCTTCCTAGGACTTCCTTCCTTCTGATTTTGTCTAGGAGGTAAGTACTCTTTGGAAGAGGGTCCTGATTTCATGTCTCTTGTCATCAGTGGGGTAAGGGCATGGGAGTGGAATAGCAGTGCTTTCCTCTCCCATCTCATCTAACAGGCACTGACTGTCAGGGCACCCGCCTCAAATGTCGGTGACCCACCCTCGCCTTAGGCTTTCAAGAATAAGGACCTGGAAGAGTTTTGAAGCACACTCTACCAGAAACACCCTGGTCTCCTGGTTATTGACAGCTTTGCAACCACAAGTTGACTGGTTTTGTTTGTAGGTTTTCTTTTATTCTTTTCTAACTGGCAATTATTTTGGATCCAGGAAGTTTTTCCCAAAGGGAATTCACTCCTAAAGTGCAACTAAAAAAGCCCCAACGTTTCACTGCCTCAGATTTCTCTGCAAAAGATAAATCACGTCTCAAAATTAAAGAACAAACCTATCTCTGCTGGAGAAGCTGGTGCTCAAAAGGGAAGGAGTTCGGCTAATGACAAGTTTTCTTTACATAGAAATAGATAATTATTCATTTGGATATTCAGCTGTGTATGAGCAATGTCCCCTTTATTGTCTGTCTTTCAATGTCATATACATATATTGACAAATGAAAAGTAGGTTTAGTAACATATTAATAGAAGCACGTGCTATTTTAGCATCATATCATCATTATAATAGTATTTTCTGAATACTGTAGATGATATATTACATCTTAAAATGACATAATGTGTTTGCCTTCCCTTAAACCCCCACGATAGTTAGAACTGCTATACCACCTAAAACCACTGCAGCTTTCTGGAACTTGCAGAATATTGTATGATTTAACTACTGTTAAATCATATTGTATGATTTAGCAACTTTATAGCAGTCGGACACCAATGAAATCACGTTGCCAGTACCTCCAAGTACCTTAAAAAAATACCAATAAAGATGATTTAAAAGCATTTTTTTGCTAAAAGCAACAAAATGCATTTGCAGGATAAGTCTGTTTAGTGCTATAAACTATAATAAACTCATTAAAAATTCATGGAGAATTTGGGGAAGGTTACCAATATTACCAAAATGTAGAAGAAAAAGAGGAGGAGTTGATAGTTACTAACTTCATCTTGTCAAATGAGTATATTTGGGGAAAATACGTTACTATTTCTTGATGGATTATTTTGAACAGAAACTTTTATTTCTGTTCTTGTTTACAGATTAGGGAAGCACAAGTTAAATGCTGCTGATACATTGTGCGGTGTTATATAAAAAGGTATGCCTTTTGCCATATAGATTTACGACTACTGTTATCATTACTACACATAAAATCTATTGTAACTGCACAGCCCAAACCTGCAATATTCACCACAGCTGATGAAAGATACTTTGATCCTTTCATGTCCCAAAGACAGCGAAGGACTTGTAAGGTCGGTTAGCAGAGATCAGACTCTGCTTGGAGTAAGGAAGCAACATTTGCTGCTCAGCCCCATCCCTGGTTTTTGGTCTGATTTGGAAAAAAGGGTAGAACCTAACTGACATTTTAAAAAAAAATAGGTTTAACTTGTTTGAAGGTGTGACTAGATGTGATAAACAGATTAAACATGTCTTGTCTGTATTAACTCTGGTTTCAAATGTTCTTACTTTTAACCCATTTTTGTCTCTAGCCAGAGAAAATGGCAATTGTTAGCAGAAGAAAGAGGGAATCAGTATAAGCTTTTTTTTTCCTCCCCCCTTCTCAGAGCACATACGTATTTCGGTACTCTGCTCTTTGCGGAGGCAGGACGGCAGGGTTCGGACAGATTGACAGGCCCAAGAGGCAGCATGGCAGCCGCAGTCCCTCTGCGAGCCCTAACATACAGCCAGCACCGGGAAAATCCTCATCAGTTAAAGACTAATAAAACCGGTTTGTGTACACAGGGTGTTTAGTGACAACCCTAAATAAGAGTTGTTACTCCTCTGTACCAACGCGCTGAGAATTGCTGAAACTAGTTCAAAGCGAAAGCAAGCGCTCTCACCTCGGCTGCTGTTCGCGAGCGGGCTCCAAGCGAACCCCAGCATTATAAATGTTCCTGTCACCGCTGTGCGAAAAGTTACATCCCAGAAAACAGCAGCGCTGGAGGGTCCTGTATTTCAGCAAAGTCGCAAACAAAATCCTCACAAAATAAGAAACTTGTTTTTGAAAAACTTGAAATGGCTCTAGCCTTTATGGTTTTCACCAGGAGGGTTGTTAGATGCACGGTGAGGAGGAAAACTGTGATAAAGGAACTGTGGCCAACAGCGAACTTTGCCTGCCAGAAGAGGTAGGCTGTAGGTTTCTCGGTGGGTTGGTTGGTTTGTTTGTTTGTTTGTTTGTGTTTTTTAAACTTTGGAAGGCAGATCAGCATTTAGTTGATCAGCAGGCCACCTCAGAGGAAGCTGTGACAGAGGCACTGCGTGGGAGCATTACTATAACAGTGAATAATTATTAGAAATAAAAGAGTCAAAGTTATGTAACTAGATAAAATTACCCACAATTTTCATATTTATAACTTTTATGAAAAACACACAATTACTTTTGTTTTGTTCAGAAAACAGAAGATAAATCCTTACTGTTAGACTGACCGTGTCTGTCCTTAGCTGGAGACGTTTACCACCTAGGTTTCTATTTCTGTTCCAATACGGACAACAAAGGACAAGGGACCAAGGACAGTAAGGTTTATTCACGAGCCAGTCAGAGCAACATACATCAAAAAGGGAAAACAGGAGCCCACAAGCTTTCTGAATGATAGCCTGACGACTAATAACAAATGAAGCTGAAAGCAGCATCAGGATTTAAACCAGGTAATCAGAGTCTAAAATACGACAGTAGTACCTCATGTTTCTCACAAGCTTCTGATGTAAAAATGAAATTGCTGTCCTGTTTTCAGCAAATGCCACCTAGTGATACACAGTTGCAAGGCTTGGAACCGCTTTGATTTTTATGTATTTTCTAGCAGATTTTCTGGTTTGCTCCTATGAAAAAAAAATCAGACAAATGCTTTACGTGATAACAGGCTGTCAAGATTCATGTTACACGCATGCAGAACAGAGACAGAGGAGGGTGGGTTAGCCGTACGTGGAGGATCAACATGTGTTTCAGTTTGCGTTAAAATATTCATTACAAATAACCACGCTAAGTACACAGTGGTGGCTAGCGCTAGTCTGTAATATTTCAAGTTCCTTTTTTGTTCCTCTGTCAAAAGCAATTACAGAACAGGCTGTTCTAGTCTGCTTGAGTGACTGCTGTCTACTTTATTTCATCTGACCCAATTAGTGTCTGAGTTAATTAGTAGAAGCTGCCATGAGAGTGTATCAGAGAAGTTTGCAATTAATGAGACCAAGGTGTTAATACACAATTGTTTACAATACACACCCCGTGTTCTTACAGTGAAGATACTGTCATGGCAAAGCTGATAACATTTACTAGCCCGCAGCTAGGCTTCACCTTATTATATGCCATTTGCAAAACTTTGAAAGAAAACAAACCATGCCCCTAAGAACAGCTGTATACATTAAAGGTAAGTGATGGTGTTTTCCACTCCTGTTTTCACCTCATCTGAAGTAGTCAAAGTAATGTGTCTAAATCAAATTTGTTATTTCATTCACAGAGAACTCTTACAGACTGCACGTTGTCAGGTCTCTTGGCTTCCTCTCACCATCCCCAAACACCCCCCTCTCTGAAGGGGAGAAAAGAAAGGATAGTCAAAGAGTAAGATAAAGCATTTTAAAAGCCCCTGTTGATACTGATCAGTTGGAGAGAAGAAAAAAGCTAATAGAATAGAATTTGATGCTTCTAACCCCCTTTGCATTTCACAGCTACTTTATACTGTTTGTAGTGGCTCAGTTATACAAGTGACTGAAGAATCTTAAATTTTCAGAAATACACATTAGGGTCCAAGTGTTTAATTGATTGGTATACTAAATATTATTGTCTCGTATTACCCTACATTTGGGAAAACTGCTACTGTTTCATAGAGGTGAAGGATAATACAACTTAGATAAAAGTCTGAATACCAGCACTTGATAGAAAACCTGGATTACAAAGCATGTTAAATGTGTGTCCCCTACCCCCTAAAATATCAAGTGTTCTTGAAAGGAAAAAGACAGTCATTGAATTTCTAGACAGCTCATAAGCAACACCTTGCAAACAGCCCTAACGTTTAGACTGTTCTTCCTCCAGCTTCTTTTTGAAGCTTCTATTTTTCATTTAATAGGTTTAGTTGGAAAGTTCAGCCCATAGCACTAAGAAAAAAAACATTCAAATTGGAAGGGCAGGGGGTGTGTGAGGTGTTTGCCTCTCTTTATTACCAATATATTGAAAAATGAGAGCACAATATAAATCAGCTTTACTCTTCATCCCAAACATGGTGATAACCATTACAAAGAAAATGCACTTTTTAGTATTTTTAAGACAAAATGTATGAAAGTTAGAATTCAGCAATGTGCCCAGAGTCACCAACAGTTCCAACCCTTTTTTTTCCCCAGAAACCAGTGGGGAAAAAACTATCATTCTGTGGAGTCAGGCATTATAAGCTGTAGGAATTACATCGCTGCAGACAAGAGAAGCTCTCTAGGTGACGTACCACCCTTGTCTGTCAAGTTATACAGTGCACAGCATTGGGCTGTGGTCCAGTCTCTGCCTGTCAAGTACCGTGGTCAGAAGTAGGCAGCCTGCGATACACAGGGGAGGTACCAGATGCATTTCTTTTTAAGCATTCAGGCATAGATCCCACTTACCAAACATTTTAATGTCTACAGTAACACTGGAACAACATACTTTGCTATGTGTTATTAAGCATATTGTTTACAACTCTGCAGGTACTTCTCAGATTATTTTTAAGTTATCTAAGCAACTAACTGAAAGTAGTAAGGAATCCTATCCAAAACTCGTCTACCTGGCATTAGTACATTCTCAGTTTGGGGCTGGACACAGAGTTCAATCACGCATGGGGATAAAGTGCAACATCTTAAAGTTATCTTGGGAGGATGGAGTAGAAAGAATTGGTAAAAATAAAAGGAACAGGGACACAGAGACAGCAAGGGATAAACAGGGGATACAAAAATCCCTTATTCCTATATTGAGGCATTTTTCCATGCTAAGGAAGGGGGAAAAGTAAGGGGGGGGGGGGGGGCAATTTTTAGAAAGGTAACACCATTAGATTTTGTAACATCTCCTTGAATTTATTACTCCACATCAGAATACTTGAAACACTAGTGAAATATTTGTTAAAATTTGATCTAAGATGACTACTATTCATCTTCTCATTAAGTGGGCATTGTCTGAGGAAGTTACAAAAATATTTGCAATAGCAACATAGATTATTTATTTATTTATTTAATCAATGCAGATCTTATGCCCTTCCAACTGAAACTAGGATTTTCTGGCTGCACCAGGCATGAACATTTTAGATAACTAACACATTTGCCACCTGTATATATTCTGTGCATTGATTAGGGACTTTTCATTTCATACATCATTCAGCACCGCTTGCAGTGAAGGATTTCATATCTGTAACATTAAGGGAAGATTAAGATATATTAGTATTGATGTTAGGACAGTTACCTATTATAAACATTGATTTTGATTTCATTTCAGTGCCAACTCATCAGCTCTACTGAGAGGAGCTGCATCTCCTTAATATAGATTCAGTATAGAAAAAGAAGAAAAACATCTATTTGTCATTCTTTTTACAGCTGTTCTTTTCCAGTCCAGACAACTTAAGGCAAGTGTGACATTTCACAACATCATAAACTACATTCAAGAAACATACTGTTATTCTATTCCAATATTTTTGCAACAGTAAAGAATAGTAATTTTCTTTTTTAGCCCAATGCCTTCTAGAGGCACCTCAATCAAACCACATGTTTTGATCATATCCATCCTAATAGAGAAACAGAAGTGAATAGATATTGGAACTTTAGTTTGGCTTCTGCCTTGGAGGATTTTACAAAAGACCAACTGAAAACATTCAGGGCTGTACAGGGTAGAGAACACACAAGCTGGAAGAAGAAGGGAAGGAAGTAAAAACACATCCCCAAGAGAGACACTGCCCTCCGCTCCCCCTGCCCCGGGGAGCCCAAACCACTCCGCTCAGACCCCAGCAAAACGTCTCCCTTCAGGGAGCGAGGCAATGTTCCAGGCAACTGCTTTTTCACTACGCATCCCAGAGTCTCCCCGTGCATTATGTTTATATCACAGTATTCAAAATGTGCATCACAGAAGTTTCAATTCTGGAAATAGATCTACTCATTTCCACTAGGAAGTAGTTGTCACTTTAGTGCTTTTTTTGCATATACTTATATTGAAACGGATAGGTATTTTTAATAAAGTAATAATAGAAGCATTAAAAAAAGGACAGGTATTATAATTTGAAAGATCTGAGCATGCACAAATGCTACTGAAGTCAGATGAGAATAATTAGGTGTTCTAAACCTTTGAAATCAAACTTGGAAAGAGATCAGGATTTAATGGATGCTTTCCAAGACAACTATATTTCTTCAGTTTATAACATGCATAAGAAGACAAACTTAAAAAATTAAAAGGAGAAGGCATGTGCATTTTATTAGTGAATTTTTGTACCTCTGGTAAGTTCAGAATAAACATTTCATTGAACAGTGGCAAAATGAGATGGGAAGGGGAATGCCATACAATGCATGCACATGGCAACCAACCAACTTGTTCTTCTACACAGCCTTAGTTTGACAAGGTTCAACAAGGCTTTTGTCCTGCAGGAACTAGAATTATAAGAAGCATAAGAAGGGGATCTAATTCTAACTGCATTTATATCCCATTCAGTAAGTTTTTCCAATGATCAGTCCTAAAGCAGCAGCTTCTCAGTAGGAACATGCCAAAAGCAGTATTTTAAATAGAAACCAAAAATACATGTTAAATGACAAAATACATGGATAGCTTATTAGGAGAGGAAAGAGAGACGAAATAAGGATTTGTCTCCAGAAACTGCTGAAAAAAATCTCACCCAAGAAGCTGAGACTATTACATTGTGGCCTTGACAGATACTACAATATCTTAAGCTACAACCATTTTGCATATCCAACAAATAAAGTCAAACTTCAGAATATTTAAAGAGTAAACGTAGTACAAAAAGTGAATTCCATATGAATTAATTACTTTACTGTTATAACAGCTTTATTCCTTTGCAATTCACTAGTGGTTCAATTCCATAATCTCAAACACCTGTATCAAGCTGAATGAAATAAATCCCGTACCCAAAACAGAGCTGAGACTGAGTATGCCTCTGAATAACCACACAACCCAAACAATACGAAAGGCAAACTGGACCACCGACAATGTCAGTTGACAATATTAAACAATGGAGCAAGGGTAAAACTTTCAGCTGCTTCAACACCAATGCTGAAATGTAAGCAGGAAATTTAAGACGGCTGAAAAAGAACTGGAGGAGAATGTGCATCCCTGCATAGGTTGCACAAATGGGTAGTAAAGCGTTTGTAAGAAGCAGGAAGCCTGATAGCAAAGCTGGTGGATGGGCACTGAGGGATTACTAGGCCATTGCAGAGACGCTGATCTTTGCACTGGTCTTTACTGCTGAAGACGTATTTCAGGATTAAGAAAATTAGAATGACTTCTGTATTTTGCTCCTTTTACTCAACTCACAAAAGAAGTATTCTTTGGCCAGCACAAGAACCAAAAACAAAGTATATTTCTGAGACTTTTGAGAAGTGAGGAATGAGGTGGTTACCCCTCTAGTATTTGCAATGCCTGACAACTAATTTAGCAACCACATAAATAGTGTCTATGTTATTTTGGTATTTCTACATCACTAATTGTCAGGCATTCCTCATCAGGATCATCAGCTTGATGACAATGACACACAGAGGTTAAATCACTTGGATATCTAATTAGCCATCAGAAACACTTCTTCTATGACATTCAAGCTCCACCTAACATCACAGCAGAATCCAGAGAGTTTGTAACAAATGCTAGTTTTGGAAATTAAAAATACTGCCATTCTTATAATGGAATAAGTAGAAAATCATGCAGTAGGCAGCTAGAGTAATAAAAGTAACATGGAAAACATTTCTAATTACTACAAAACAACTTACAAAGGTCAAATTGACATGGCTGTCACATTTCAGCCAATGCAAATGGAACTCTTAAAATTCTCTTCTTTATTTCTATTTTATTTTCCCAGTAAAAAGGAAATGCAGTGCATTTCAAGTCTAGGACATTTTTCCTCCATTCACAGTTCAGTCTTGAATAGAGAAAGAACTTTGGGAACACACAGTTCTCCATATTAAATTGTCTAACACCTAAGGAGACCACTGTGCATAAAAACTCATCCTTTTTTAATTATTTCTGTTTAAACCACACACAAATGCAATACTCATAGATATGAAAAAATCTTAAGATAGCTTCTAAATTGTGTTTGTTCATATAACTGGGCATGCAGATATTATGTAATAGAATAAAATGCAGATATATGCCTCCTGCTAGGTTTTATACATTGTTAGGAACTACTCAGAACACAGACTGAACTTTTGGACTAAACAAAGTAAGCCTGACTACTAACTTATACATAGACAAATTTAATCGACATTTCCCATTTCCCCACGAAGTTAGGCGTAGTCATGAGAAAATAATTCCCAGTGCTAACAGCAAACATATTGAAAGAAGTATTCATTGAGGCAGGGGAAGAAGCAGGGTAGAAAAGCAATATGACTGCAAAATTTAAAAAGTATGACTATACTTTAATGTGGCTTAAAGTATCTTCAAGAAAAATGTAGGGAATTACTCTTAGTAAAATTATTGCAGTAAATGGAAATATGACTTAATTTTCAATTTTGTCTCTATAGAAGTGCATTAACACCGTAAAACTGTAAGGTATGAGACATCTGTTTTAATTCACAAAGTTTTTTAAGTCTTTACACACAATTAGATGGATATTTGAGATTTCCAGATTCACTATGAATAGCGAATAATAAGTCAGAGAAACATATACCAGCTGTTCTTATTTTTATTAACTTAATCCTTTTTGCTATATTTTTGTAATATTTTTCATTGTCATCATTGGCTTCTATCACATAAACCTCACACAAAACATCAGAATGACTTTAATGACATAACATTCAACCAGCCTGTATGACAGCTTACCATTAGAACTTAAGTATTTTAAAAGCTGAAAAAGTTTATAGTCTTGGAAACAGAAACAGTTAACTCATATTCCTTTTAGCTGTTGATTTATTTAAATGCACTTGATTTAAGGCGAGTATTTAAGGGTTGGCTGGTTTTTATTTTAAAATGGAACAGATGTACACCTACTTTTCAATGTACAGCACTGTCAAGACATTCCCCACAGCACTCCCAGAGTTTAGGGCTCTGCTAGAACATACACGCGTGCAGAAACCTGCTGTATATTTCAGCTTTGAAGAATAAAAGTTAAAAAATACTGTATGGACAGAAAAAAGAAAAAAAAAAGAAATAAAAAGGAAAAAAATAAGTAAAAAAAAAAAAAGTACTTTTCTATTTCACAGATATTTGGCAAACAAGTCACCCTCCTGGTTGGAAGGAGAAGAAAAGCAGTGCCATTGCTTGAAATGATGCGTGTTGCTGGATTCCGTCACTAGTGAGGAGTACAGTCTTGGCAGACTAAGCAATATAGATTGAAATGACTGCAGCAAGTATAATACTAATGCTAAGAAATACACAAATTATGGAATTATAGTCTGCTATCTGTTTGCAAAGCTTAATAGCTTTGCCAAGCTATTTTTTTTTAATTTGTATCTTCCATAGAACTTTACATCTTTGAAAATGTTTCTGTACTTTCTTAAGTAACATACAATTTCTAGGATTGCAGCGAGAGTAGCACAGAAAAACACCCAAAAGTTGGCTTTGATTTTCACTGCAAGCCTCGTGAGAAATGTAAGCATTTTACAAGTTTAAGAGTTGAGATTAGATACTACTTTACAGAATGAATTATAACTGAGATTAGATGCTGCTTTAGAGAATGAATTATTACTGCCAAAAAACATTCCAGGTATTAACATTTTGTGCACTTGCTTACACGTACAATGATATGAAGATGAAAAACTGAAGGTGAATTAATTTTAATACTACAAAATTGGAATTCAGCTACAAACTGATTGTTAATTAACACAGACTTTCTGTGCACATTCAGAAGATTATAAAAGCAAAGACATCAAGGAAGTGATTCAGAAGCAGATTACAAACAATAAAAAAAATCATCATGAGGTAATTTTCAAATGCATCCATATTCAAATTTTGCAGTATTGGTACCAAGTGAAATATATCTTAAGAGACTACTGAAGGAACCACTTCAACCACACAGACATACACACACAGACATATGTGTTTAAAGCACTGAAGTTTTTGTGGTGAGTTCTGACCTTCAGATACATCAGAGCTCCCTGTGACTCATTGCTTGGGATAGAAGCAAGATAATCACGCATACAATCGTCACTTGTGCAAGTTTTCCAGCAGCCACATCTCTCTCTTACTGATACGCTAACATAGCTTTCCACACATTTCTGAAAATGGCACAAGCATCTGATGATGTTTGATGACTTTTATGAAACTCTCCAAGCAAGAAGTGCTCTCCTCACTTCTAAGTATTTATGAAGATCCTTTTCAATTCTAATGACACTAAAGTGAGCATTAAATGTGATTCTCATTCCTTAATCTATGATTTAATCTGGACACATAAACTTTAACTTAGATGTGTAAGCAGCTTTTTTTTTTTAACTTCTGTACTGTATATTTGACTGCAGCTGTCTTTTTTTCAATGTTATTACTAGCTGTCATCTTCACTTTACAAACTGCAATTAGGCTTGATGGTTAAAATGCATGAACTACATTTCTGAGAGCTGTTATACATAACAAAGGCCACACCTTGTGTGTATCTTTCTTATCCCTGACTATTTTTTGGCAAACTACTGTCCTCAACCATTGAGATTAATTAGTGCCTCTACATTTTTCAGCAAGAAGTATATACAAGATATAGGAGACCCATCATGAAATAGCCAACTGTCAACAAGTATTTCAAGTATTGAGCCTCACCAGTCAGGACTTCTGGGTTACTTTGCAAATGTAATCCCAGCAGAAATTCTTTGAAAATGCCTAAGCATTTACCTGAGGACTGAAAATGCCTGACTATTTTATGCAGATGTTGTGTTAACACATTTTATGTCTTCGTCCTCCACCACCTTTAACACTTCAAAACAATGTACCCCGTGTTATATTTTCCACCTTACTGAAAAGCTGCTGCTCCTGTAAGTGAGAAGCCGTGTAAGCGCTGCCGGCTCTGCCGCTTCTGTGCCTGCAAATCTAAACCAACATGCACAGCGTTACAAAAAGTCTCACCACCCAAAAGATATTCCAGATACACAGTGAACCACAGCTAATTTACAAGTACCCAGAACAAGTCCACCCACTTTCACTCTCTGCAAGGTGGGCTGGCGTGCTGGTATCTCTGCTGCCCTTCTCCCCAAACCTACGCTTACCTGGAAAAGATGCCAACAGAATCCAGAGTGATCCAAAATTGCACCACTGACATTTACAGGCAAGTCATTAAATAAAGATAACATGCTAAACCAAGAGAATAAGCTGCAAAGAAGCACATGCAAGGACCTTGGTTCTTTACTTTTTCTTTTTTTTTTCTTTTTGGTAAACAAAATGAAGAGCAATTCAACGATCTAAAAGAAAAAATAAATCCTGGTCTATCTTCAACTTATTTTCAATGAATTGATCAAACTTTCAATCCAAAGCCAAAATTACATGGTGCGCAGTAGTGTGAATTTGTGTATTTCCCCCCCTTTTTCCCTTCTCCTTCTTCTTGCTGTACTGCAACACTCTTCACAATGCATTTACACTCAATTTGAGCTAACTATCCCAAAAGCCTTGAAGACGACCTAGACTCTAGACTGGGTATGCTGCCCTTCCTCCCTTCTCCTCGTATTGCTGCAGGTGAACCACCTGCCGAAGCAGCGAGCAGCACGGCTCTCAGTCCCAGAGCTCCCTGATGCAGCCGTCGTAGCCACTTATTCGCACCTGAAGATGTGGAAAATGCTTTTGCATCGATGGGAGAGATGAACAAAAATGTTGTTGGTTTTTTGTTTGGATTGTTGTTTTGGTTTGGGTTTTTTTACTTAAAAATTAGACAAGCAAAAGACCTTTTATTCTTAATTTACTTGAACAGCTATTAAAACAGTTGTAAAAAAGACTGTATAAGGCTATCCTAGTTCATTAATTAAATGCATGGAAACACCCCTAGTTAAAAGGTGAATCCATCTACAGAGGAATTGCTGGAAATACAATGTGTTCTTTTATGGCAAATAAGAAACCACCTATTGATTCAAATGTTCTCTCTCATTTGAATAGAGAGTACCATTGTTATATTTAATTAATACAATGAAATTGCCCATTTCTATTAGTTGTTTAATATGGTTAGACTGAAGAGTTAAATAGGTACTCCAATCTCCTTACAAAACTTGAAAAGAAAGTTAAACAGTAGTGACATTTCTTGACATCATAAAGCATTTTTTTCATTCTATATTATATACTTCATTTTCTGTAATATTCCACTTCCTAACTAGCAGAGAAGCAACATACTTAATTCCAATATACTTTATATGCTAATAGTTACCAAAGTCAGTGAGTACCATTTACTGATCACATTAAACCAAACACGACTACACTTGCAGTATCCCTGTACTCGTCTCTCTACAAGGTAAGGCAGCACAAGGTTTTACACTGAAGCATGACTGCTGTTCCTTCCTTTGCAAAAAGGATAAACTCGTAAGACACGAGTTACTGCCTAAGAGAACAAAAATAACTTCTGTATGTTAAGCATATGTGCACATTTGTGCACATGCATTACATATTATTAAACGACAAATTACATATTACTACTGACAAAGGCCCATTTCTGAAATCCTATGCTGAGAAATAGTACCAAAAACCTACCTACTTAAAATGTGCTGGTTTACTCACTGGTGAGAGGTGCAAGAAAGCAAACAAAATTTTTTTTTTCATACATACACATATCTATGTATCAGGACAGATACAAAGCAGAGCTCTTGATCCGGTCCAATTTGCCATACCCAGATCACCACCTAGATGCTCTCCAAGCTATGTGTGCCAGTCTTGGGTTCCAGCTAATCCAGCTGAGTTCATCACCGCGTGCATTAAGGGCGATAGCGAGACAATGCCTCGTTCACAGGAGGATCTTCCTGCGGCACAGCCAAGCAGAAAGCAAGGGGAGCAGGGGGATGAGAGCAGCAACTCAGCTGTTGCTTTGCTCTCCAAGGGTTTTTTCTTGAGGTGGCTAGAAGGGAAGACACCGTTCCTGAAGCAGCTGAGAGTAACTTTGTCTTTGGTTCACAGCATCATCAGTGAAAAATAAAAGCCAGGAGCTTTTACGCAATTGGGTCTTAATCAATCAACAAATAGAAAATTGCCCAAGATCTGCAAGTGGTTTGGTATTACGCTGAGATGCCACCAGATAGTGCATCAATCAAGAGATGAACGCTAATTGCTAAGGTATCAGTCATACTGAAACAAGTACTGTAAATATTCACTCCATTTCAAAACAATTTGATGAAATATTTGTACTACTAATATTTAGGCACTCAAGCCTTACTGTTGCAAATGTTCCTAATGGAGTAAAGTAAAAACCTCAAATTTGTATCTTCTGTGTGTATAAAACTCCAACTGAATTCTAAATGTAGCTCTGGAAACATAACTGGAAATACATAGTATGCTGGCTAATTCAAAATTGACTTTGAGATGAGGAATTAGTACTAGTAATTTCAAAATACGAATTAAGAACTACAAATATTTGCAAATCCTCAATGTGTTAATAATTATTCACTGAAATTTGAGTAATTGTGGATGATTGAATGTGTTGAAAAATTTTGTAGTCTGTTCATAAACAAAGACCTCCAAAAGCTAAGTACAGCATTTTAAGCAGATGTATACAATTTAACAGTGCCAAAAATAGTAACCTTTTAACTAATCACTTACTAAATAGCTATTTTTCCTAAACATAAAGCATTCCCATTAATTCAGCCTTTATAAACTGCATTTTTGAAGTGCATACAGAATTTATTGTGCCCTTATTTTGTCTAACTTTATTTGCAATGTATCTGAAACCATCTTAGTGAAACTAAGTGAATAAATTAAGTTCATGCCAATATGGAAAGACAACAGAATTTAGCTCCCTATGTTAAAACCTGTCATACAATACCTTCAAAAATTAAGAACTATTATGGTGATTAATTTGCCGCACTGATTTACAACAACAAATATGTAGATATGATGCACCAGTGTCACTTAGGTACTGTATCATCAATAAACATATGACATCTTTATTAAAAAGAACGATTGAGAATTACGAAGCTACTCAGCCATCTGTGCTGTTAGGACTGCAGGCTTTCAGCATTATTTAAAACAGACTAGCTAACACACATTCCCAATATATAATTACAATGTAAGTGCTGTGGTTTTGTTTTTTTTTTTTTTTTACTAGAGGATGTTATTTCATTAAAGAAGTTTTTGCATGGATAGCAACTATTCTGCCAAATTACATATACAAAAAGAAACCAGACATTTTTCAGAAGTAATCTAAGTTTACGGATAAGACAAACCTTGAAAGGAAAATGCTTTGAGTAAAATTGTGGTTTGGGCATCTTTGGAAACTCCTTATTTATTGAGCAGGTTTATCTTTTCCATCAGCATCTATTATATCTCTCAGAATGGTGTCTTTCAGCTTCAAGGGTCTGAAGATAATTAAATTTCTGTGTCTATTCAGTCTGTTGTCCTTACTGAGATTATTGGCATAAAAAGGTAAGAATTAGGGTTAAAAGGTATTGTAGTTTAACCCCAGCGGGCACTAAGTACCACACAGCCACTCACTTTTCCCCTCTGCCCCTGGTGGGATGGGGAAGAGAATCGGAAAAAAGTAAGACCCATGGATTGAGATAAGAACAGTTTAA
>NW_009625036.1:44756-86146 GCF_000690535.1 Cariama cristata | reverse complement strand
TTATACGCATGTCTGTATATATATTTTATTATCCTGTTAAAATCTGTGACATTTTAATGTTTTGTTTATATACATGTGGGCACATTCAGGTTTCAGTCAGGCCAAGACATATCCGGAATCACTCCATAGACCTCTGTATGGAGTGAATGAGAATAGAACCCATTCCTTAGTACAGTAACATTGTGTTCTTTTCTCCCTTTCAAGCACCATTTCCATATAACAATCTTGGCAGTTAATAACTCCATAAAAAGGAACAAGCCAGACTGTGACTAATATTCCAGAACTTTGCACTCCAATTTTCCCTGTGTGACAAAACAAAGTGTTTGGTTTTTCTGGCTTTGCTGCAGAGAGAAAAGGATCCCAAAAGAAAATGCAAACATCAGCGAATGTCAGAACGAGTTATAGTGAGAAGTTGTGGACCCACAAAAATAACACATTTCTTTATAAATCACAAGCCAGGACAAATCAGATTGGCTTCCAACTGCATCCACTCTGCAGCAGGAAACACTGCAGATCAAGTAACTGGTGTCTGGAGGAGAGCAGGGATTTGCTGGTAGTTTGATCCTTGTTTTATGGATTATCTTAATGTTGCTTTATTTTCAATTGTGATCCCATCAGATGTAGCTAAATTATCTTTCGTTAAACTAGCATAGTTGGTCAGAGAAAAGAAATATCATAATAGACTAAAAGCTTTCTGTGGCTTATGAGTAACAAGTACTCCAAGTAAGTTTCCTTTTTAATTTTCACCCCACTCTCATAATTTGTATCTGTTGCATAGTATCCACAGTAAGCCTTGTTATAACAGAAATCTCTTCCACCAAACTGTAGACCAGGTACCGAGCTGTCATTATTATAAGCTGGTGATTTTGGTGACAGGAGGTTTTACATTTCCCTGTATCCCCAACGTGATACAGGATTCACCTGGATCTTGTACTTCTGTTTATGTCAAAGCTTATTATAAGCAAGAAAACTTCTTCCAAAACTGGTAATAACTTTTGTATAATCCTTCTGAGTTCATTGGTTAGCTCATTAGTTAACAGTGGAGAAACACTATCTGCCATATAGAAAGGAAGATCCAGCAGTAAAGCTGCAAGAAAATTGCAGCTGGAGAAATGCAGATTGCTACTTATTAGGCAATATACTAGACAAAGCTACTCAGTCAACTTTATTTTTGCTAACAGTTACAACAATCCAGCATTAATCCTTCAAACAGTCAACCAGTGAAGATCAATTAGTCTCATGACAAAGTGCTGAAACACCAAAGCAAAGTCCTGACCAAATGACAGCTCTTTTTGGATGAAACTTCTCTTTCTCTTTCCTCTTTCTTGTGGTTCTGATGTCTCTCATTTCACATATCTGAGCCATGCCCTTTGTTTTGTATAAAAGTTATGACCTAATAGACCATGTTTCTGGAGAAAAGCTTTAATGTGCCACCATGTATGAAAGTGATGAAGTCTGTTTCCTGTGTCTGAATTCTTAATATTATGTCACGGTAGAGACTTATTTCTTTCTGAGGCACTGTCAGACCTTCCTGGTCAGAGATGAGTGCCTTTATCCACTTCACTGAAATCGTATCTCCTGGATCAGGAGGTGAGAGATTACTGGTAAAGCCAGGAGCAGTACTGTGGCAACTGTAGTACTACGTAGAATGCCTGTTCCCACTGCTTATGTACTATCTGGAAATACTAATAGGAGTGTGATTTGTGGGAAAGATCTTTTTTGTGTTTGTGACCATTAAACATTTAAGACAACTTTAGGCTGGAGGTTTTGGCAGAGGTGAAAACGAAAACCAGTAAATAACGTACTTTCATCTTTTCAAAAACAGGACTGTATTATGAGTCCAGTAAATTGCAAGTTCATGGCTATCGTCCATCAGTGCACACTTGACAAACTACTGGAGAGAGATCTCAGCACCCTGTACATAGTTTAAGGCTTGGGTTAGGTAGTTCTCCAGTAAAGTGTCTATTCTCTCACACATTGTTCATCTTTTAAATATTTTTGGTTTTACACTATTATTAATAACCAATTGCAGTTTTATGGTAATAAAAATTTGAAAAATATGTTTTCTCATCATGTGAGTCTTGCTGTGCCTTGCTGGCTGTAAGGACTAAGCTCTGTTTCACACAACAGTGCTGTGAGGAAGAAGCTTTACAGATTGAAAGAATTTCAAGCTAGAAGGCAGATCTCTTCCATTGCCCAGAGTTTCCCATCCTGATGTCAAAGCGTTAGATGGCAAAGAATTCAGTATCTCCCTAGAAAAGATATTCTCTCTAGAGCGCTTCAGCGTGTACATAAAATATTGTAAGAGCGGTCTCATCAGTACTATAGGTAACGTCTGTAACCTCAGTGATTGTACCTGCCTACTGCAATTCAGTAGTCTTCTGCTTATGCACTCAAGGATCATATCAACTACAGCGTTGTGTTAATAATTTGTTTTCCAAGGGCTTAATCTTGATGCATAAATATTCTGGGTTTATGCTTTCCAGAAAACTGTGGTCCAGCCTGTATGGTAACCTGTATCCTTGATTTCTAGGTGAATGACTTTGCTGTTAGCAGCCACTCGGTGAACGTAGCTATTGTATTATCTGGATGCTCTGTAAAACTGAGCTTTTTTGATCATTAGTTTTCACTCCACCAAATTTTGTTCAGATGCAGAAGTTCCTAGCATTAATTTTTAAAATCACTGATAAAAATAGCAATAGACCAAGAGAAAACACATAAAATCCTATACCTCCAATCAGGTATAAAGCTTTGGAGACAGGACCTTTCTGTATTTAGTTTCTGATACATCACTTGTTTAATGAATAAACTATCACTGTACAGTAGGTCTTTGCTTTGAAGTCCCATTTGATATTCCATCATTTGGCTCAGAAGCATCCCTGTCCTTTGGGAACCTGAATCCTCCGTTGAAAAGGTCATTGTAAACGGATGCAATATTGGAACAGACATATGAAGTGATGCTTCCCCCCTGCAATATACTTTCGTAAGAGAGTAAGTAGTAGGCCACTATGAGGTGGGTTGGATTTTTTTGGCACAGCAGACTGAGGAATTAGGAACAATAATAAGCAAAGTGTTCGCTCTCTGAATAACAATTTTTTGATATCTTCATCAAAAAGAGACAGGACTCTTCCAACCAAAACAAACATTCACATATCTTGGAGCAAAAGTCTGTCTCCTTCCTGGAGAGATTAGTGAGTGAGGACAATTTGTTTTCATTCATGCAATCTGCATTCAGTTTAATTTATTTTTGCCTGTTCAGAGAAAATAAATTTGCAAGTGTTTTGTTGCTGGTCTAATACTTGGTTAAAACATTTATTGCATTTAATTGGAATTTCCTTGTATATTTCTTTTACAGCTAACAGTGGCTCCAAAATTCCTACCAAATACTTTGATCAGTGCAGATTTTGCAGCCAATTATCTCACTAAGATATATGGGCTAACATTTGGACAGAAACCAAACTTGAGGTAAGGGATCGGGAAATAAAACAATAACAGTGTTCTGCCACTGCTCGGATGCAGTTGGTGGGTGATAAGAAACTATCTGGCTAAACCATGTTACTGCCTACTTATGTTTTTTGGAAAGAAGCTGACTGTTTGTTATTCTCAGCATGAAAGTTCAAATGATCTCTCAAACACATTCCAAAGGCTTTTACTAGCTGCCAGACACTTTTGCATAAATAAAAATTAAATTGTCTCCATTTTATTTGTGTACCAGTTATGAGTTGAAAAGAACAGCTTCGGTTTCTCAAAATGGAGATTAACTGTTTAGAAATCCCTAGTTTTGTTATAGTCCATTCATTTAAAACAATAGAATCAGATTGAGATGACAGTACTCAGTGCAGTTGTATATAACTCAACTATATTAAAGCTAAGCACTTTAGCACCTTCAGAAGTGGTTCAGAGGTCTCAGAGGTCTCAGAGGTCTCTCAGTGGTTTCAGAGGTCTCTCTGCTAGTTTCAGGTTGTGATTTTCTTAGCAGGATCCAGTGGAGCACATCGGCCCATCTCAAATTCAGATGCACATAGAGCACATCCTGTGAGATACGGTCTTTTCCAAAGGCGTTTTGAGTAATCTGTACGGACACTGCAGCATCTCAATCCTGCAAAGACATCTCAGACTCTGTTGGCAGCAATTTATGCATCCAAGTTTGGAAGCAGTTAATAATAGCTGACCCAGTTGAGCTCCTAGAGCCCAGTCTTGTGATAAACTGAAAAACTCTCCATTCCCACTGAATTTGTTGAGAGCTGAAGCTACTCTGTACTTACTCGGCCTTTAGTCTCGTAGGCTCTTGGTAGCTGCAAAGCTGAGTCACTCACTGATTTCTGGCAATATCTCATCAGGAAAGAAGCTAGATTTATGCATATGTTCTTCCTTAATCTGAGTTGCAGAGTATCTGTTTCATGTTAAAATTCTTGCACTCTTCTGAAGAGATTTTCACACTCTCCTATACTTACACTGATTTTAATCAGAATAGTAACTTACTGATTTCCAAGACTGCTGATATAAAATTCTGACACAGTTGTTTCAGTTGGTTTATTTGCCCCTGGCAGAGTTCATGGTCTCAGACTGATTATTTGGAAAGCAAGGTTTTCAGAAAGGCAAATATTTGTGAGTTAAAAGTGCAGCTGACCATGCAGGGTGAACATTTTCAGTGTTGCTCTGAACTCCCTGGAGTGTGTGATCGCACAATTGGGTTTCCGTACTGACCCTTTCCTTCCTCCCAGAAACATGTTGCCAAGTTCTCTGCAACGGGTAGAGAATCCAAGAACAAGTTAAAAAAGCACACTTTGAGACTGTGCCCCTTTGCAGTTTTAACCTGTCTACGATTTTAGCTGCCTGCTGCATCTTGGGGTAAACACAGGAAAGGAAGAGGTAATCAAAGTCAGTAAAATCCTATAATTTCTTTTATTACAAAGAAGTTAAATTAATTCATTTAGCAGTTACGCCAATGAAAAGCAGGAAGAACTTCATAGACGTTCATTGTTTTATACAGAATTAAAACCTGTATAAGAAAGAATGAATCCATTTTTAAAAATCTGATTGGAGAAACTCTTCTGTGAATATTAAAGGTTAAAAGTAAGAAGGGCAAAGGGAAAATAAGAAACCAGCTTTCTCTCAATCCCACAGGTTCATTAAAAACCAAAATTCTTCCAGAGTGAAGTGCTGTCTTTCTGTCAGTTTTGCTGTCTTTCTATGCCTTTCTGAGTTCTAGGAGTAGGAGAGAAATGGTTGCCTGGGGTATTTCCAGCTTTCATGGGAGCAGAAAGAATGGAGGGGTGAGAGACGGCCCTTTCTTCAGAGAACTAAATGTTGATTTTGCAAGCCCAAGAAGCCCAGATTTGATTCCAAATTGAAGTTAAAATTGGGGGCATATCTATTAATCAGATATGAGTTCTAACCCTCTCAAGTGAGGCTACCACACTGACATTCTTTGTTTCAAAGCACTGCACAATCCCAGACTTGCACTCAGTTTCTCGTTAAGAAGATAAGGCTGCTTGTGAAATTTGTATTCACATGTGGGTTTTGATTTGGAGTAGATCTAAATTTTCAAGAGTATTTGGACCAACCGTATGCTTTTGCATCTATATCCCTTGCTAAATTAAAGGGCACATTTAAAAACAAATCTAATTATCTCAAGGAAAGAAGAAAAGATTGAAATACAATTTTTAAACAGCTTTCTCTTGGTAAACAAAAAACACGAGATATCACTATCTGTTTAACTTAATCTTTTTTCTCCTTCCAACAGATCTGTGTATCTTCATAACAACAAACTTTCAGATGCTGGGTTACCTGATAATATGTTCAATGGCTCTGATAATGTGGAGATACTCATCATGTCCAGCAATTTCTTGAAGTATGTTCCAAAGAATCTCCCTCCAGCACTATATAAGTTACACTTAAAGGTAATGACAACAAGGTTTTGTATTCCTTTATGATTGTCACAAAGTACTGTGTTTGTATGGGATTCAAACCGCACAGCCAAGCCATTTCAGCGCACTTGGAAACATTCCCAGGCCCATTGTAAGTCTCGTCTGCTATGTCAACAGTAGCTGTCTCCCATGTCCTTACTTTTTTGTTCATAAGTAACAGTGGTTTTTTTGCAAAACACCAAAATGCTCACAGGGGACAAAAACGCTTTTCTGTCTTTTCAGGGGATTATATTGCAAATGCCTGTGTGGTAGCATTGTTGGTCTCTTCCCTGCATATAATGATATTAATACATATTAGTAGAAGGAGGTAGATCATTCTCCATGGCCATCCAGTGACTGGTTGCCCAGTTAAGTTTGCCACTGACAATGATGTTTTTCCTGACAGCTGCTTACCCACTATGTACTGGCTTTGCTCACTAACTCGTTTCACATAGACTGCTGTTCCTTAGCATCAGTGATTTTTGTTTGCTACTGAACTGGCAATTCAGACAACACAGAGAAAGTTTGGATCAGTGATTCTTTATTGCTACAATTTCTTCAGCAATAGTGCAATAGCAGAAGTTATGGTATTAACTAGTCTCCAGCATTTTTAATTCCGTATCATCTGATTTCGATAAAAACACTTCATCATGTCTGTGCTGGAGATCTCAGCCTTGTTAACAATGGGAGAGCTGCAGTGGTGGGAAGTCCTGGTTCCGCTTGCTTCTAGTGTTGACAGCTCCTTGGACGTGTGTAAACTGGAGTCTGTTATCAGCCCCTGGACTTAGGCAGTTCTGTGTTGCCTCCCAGCTTTCTTTTCCCTTGAAGGTTTCACTGCTAATTCCCATTAAAGTCTTCTAAAAAACAGGCTTCTTCAGCTTGAAGAAAAGTGAAGGCAAACAGTCTGATCCTTTAAATTGCTGGAATTTCTCTGCAAAGTGTGAAGTTAAGAGTCCCCTGCATTTTATTGCCATTTATAGGTAATCATTATCTCCCAAACGGGTCTCAGACTTTGAGCACTACTCTTTGAACTCGTATCCTTCCCTGCTGTCACCAGTTGTGTTAAGGGCAGAGGAGCTGAAAAGAGAAATGCACATTTTGTTTTCAAGTGCATTGCCTGTCAGTAGTAACATTTACCTTGATATTTTGACTGGGAAAAAAACAGGGCAATGAGAAATGAGAGAGAGCCAATAGTAGACCAAAAGTGTCCAAAAGGTGTACTTTAGATGTGACAGATCTTTTTATTTTTTCTTTCACTATTCATCGAGACACTGAGCCAAATCTGTCTGTGGTGATATCTACTTTGTATTAGTTGACGCATGAATCTAGTCCAGTCTGTCCATCACATTATTGCATATACATGGATTGTGGGAAGTTTAACAAATTCAGTGTGAGTGTTTTATATGTCCTTTTATAACTCCTAGTATTTTATATATCTTTTTATAATTCCTACAGTTCCTGTATGGAATTTCTAAGCAGAACTTAGTTTTATATTTTGTTTGTGTCTGCCTGCTGGCTACTCCAAAGCCACACTAAGGCAATAGGAGTAATTATTTTAGAATCTACATTGCGGGAACTGTACCTTTTGGAGTGCCATTAATGCTGGAGGGATGGCTGGTTCCCAACTTCCAACCTAATTCTTCTTTATGGTGAAATCTGTCTTAGAAAATCCAGAAATTTTGCGCCAACTCCAGAAGTAGTTGCCTAGATTACATTATACATTTGCACATAGGTGGAAGGACTATGAATACAAAATAAAACTGTCTGGAGGGACAGGGGGCAAATTCTAACTCTTTAGCCCAAAGATTCCATGGGGAATCAATAAAAACAGTTTGTAATATTTCAGTCTAGTATTTGTATTTATTTCTTAAGCAGAATTATAGTGCCCCCTGAAATATCTTATGTCTAGCCCTTTTGAAGTTTAATTGTTAATTAACTAATGGTGTTAGCTGAGCAGGACCTGAATGTCCTATGTTGTTTCATGCCAAGTAATGTGCTTTGTGCTTCTGGTGACTCTAGAACAACAAGCTAGAGAAGATTCCCAAAGGAGCCTTCAGTGAACTTACAGGTCTGCGGGAGCTGTATTTACAGAATAACTACTTGACTAATGAAGGAATGGACAATGAAACTTTTTGGTGAGACTGAGATCTGTAGTTTGTAACTCTGTGTCTGTCTACCTCCTCTGGTACAGTAGTACATCTACTGAACAAAGATCTTAAAAAGTACATTATTAAAAGCTGCATGAGATTATGCATTTCTCTGCTAAGTCTATATGAAAAGTCTTACATTCAGATGCTGCCATTCAAAAGCGAAGGTCTGCATGAGTGGTTTGAATTCACAGTGCAGAATACTTTTATACAAAAAACACAACACTGGACATCAGACTGCACCACTCCCTCATTGCCACAGACCCAATCACACCAGGTACTAAGTGCCTTCTGGGAAAAGGCCATATAGAACAATGTTCAAAGCTGGTCTCTCTTCTTCCAAACCAGTCAAAAGTGAGGTTACTTGGGACTTTCCAGTTTCAAGGGTAGTTCGCTGGAAGTTAAGGCCAGACCTTCATCTTTGCTAAAGCCAATTCCGTGTTTCTGTGAAGGTGACTTGAAAGCAGCCACAGATACGCAGTTGTGAGTTCATCTGGCACAGCTGTACCCCAGTGCAGATGATGCTGGAGTAGGCAGGGATGCAGTGGTGCTGCTCAGTAGCCAGATGGCTGCAAAAGCTCTGCTACAAACTGGTGCAACAGAAATAGCCTTTGCCTCTCCTAAATTTAGCCTGGGACTTAGCACTTCAGAAAGTTAAACATTTGTGTCTCTGCTTGCAGTGAGTGCTGCCCTTGTTGTATCTGAAAATCCAGGTCATATAATCTGTCCTGCCCATAACTTAATTCTGTAAACTTTTCTGATCTCCAGACATGAAAATGTATCAAACTGGACTTTCCTTTTCCACTTCCCACTCCCAGAAACCTCACTTAGTAATTTCCCATAGCTGTGTTGTGTCCACCTCCAGGTCATGTTGGACGTATAATTTCTGTTAAGATTTTGATGAATAGAGTACAGTGGCTATAGCTCAGGCACCAGTCACAGTAAGCAGAGGGGGTGGATATTGCTCCTTGCTCTCATAATACTGCCTGTACAGCACAAGATACTGCTGTTGAGATGTACCCAGGCTGAGGAAACGTTACAACTTGCAACAATGAAGTGCTTTACCCAAAGAGTATTTGCTTATTCAGAGCATGCTTGGATAGCTGTGAATAGCAGTGTAGTAACCAGTAAGTAATGTCTGTAATGCATTAGTTCTCGCATTTCCTGAAAACTTTCTAGTCATCTGCAGTGTAGATGCCATGCAGATTAAAAGACTTGTTTGAACTGAGAAGCTGACTTGAAATACAAGGGAATACAGGGCTCCTCAGTCCTAGCATATAATACCATTGATCCACATCCAGTTGGTATAAGTGGCTGGTCTGAGGATTTATTTTAGCTTCAACTGAGTCTGTGGAATCCAGATTCAGTAGCTTACACAAAGAAGCTCTAGCCGTGACTCACTTCCATAATGCTGGAGGGTCAGGAGAAGTTCACTACCTTAGCCTAGGACACTGAATTAGCATTTCTGCTTTTCACGAGAGTAATATTTCACCATCTAAAAAGCAGACCTGCTTTTCAGTATCAATATACACTTCTAGAGAGACAGAAGTTACTCATGCTTAGGCTACATTTCTGTGAAATGGAGAGCTAAATTCTGTGTTCTAATGGTGCTCCCATGGCATCTTTCCTGTGGTATTTGCTCACTGAAATTGCTCTTATGTTGCTATCTGTGGTGGCAAATGAGAGAACAGTAGACTGCAAAACTGATCTCAGGTCTCAGCCTGGTGGCCAGTGGGATGACTGTGGACTCTAGCAGATTCTCTTGCTAGTGTGGCTGGGGAGCAATGGCAGCGCCTAGTCCTAATCCCTCATGGCCGTAGGGGAGCTCCCTGCTTTTGCTGTCCTCATCAGTCATATGATGAGACAAAACAGGGCAGTAGTGGGAGCTGTGCTGGGTAAAAAGACTCTAAAGCAAAGATTGTAAAATCCTAGGGGAAGCTGGTTATCAGTTCACCTTGCAGAATCTAAATGGAGAGTGTTTTCTTTCCTGCTTTCTCAAGGAAATTGTCTAGTCTTGAATATCTGGATTTGTCCAGCAATAACCTCTCACAAATCCCAAATGGTTTACCTCGAAACATCGTCCTCCTCCACCTGGAAAAGAATGCAATTAAGGTGATTGGCAGAGATGTCTTGACCCAAATTAAGAACCTGGAGTACCTTCTGCTCCACAATAACAAATTAAAAGCCCGAGGTATTCACCCGTTAGCCTTCCAGGGCTTAAAGAAGCTGCACACTGTCCACCTATACAACAACATGCTGGAAAGGATTCCCAGTGGGCTGCCCCGGCGAGTGAAAACACTTATGATCCTTCATAACCAGATCTCTGAGATTAACAGGAATGACTTTGCTACCACTTACTTCCTTGAAGAGCTGAACCTGAGCTACAATAAGCTCAAAAGTCCCCAGATCCATCGGGAAGCCTTCCGTAAACTGAGGCAACTGAAGTCCTTGGATCTTTCTGGAAACAATCTCCACACCGTGCCCTTTGGCTTTCCAAAGAACTTGCAGATTCTGAAGCTGAAGGAGAACGAGATAAGCATCATCCCAAAAGGGACTTTGTCTGGGATGACAAAGCTGCGGGAACTATATTTGAGCAACAATAAACTGAAAGTAAATTCAATTTATTCAAGAGCGTGGAGAGAACTCAGCAGTCTCCAGGTAGAAACATCACCTTCTCTAATTGTTTTAGTAATGCTGATGTCCTCGTCTGTCTCCCTAAGCCAATTCGTATAGCACCAATACTTAATGTGCTTGGTCCTCCTGTTTTCGGCTTGCATTGTAAGTGCTGCACCCTGTGTTTCTAGAGGAGGAATACTGTGCTGTTGTGCCAGAGGTGGGTACCTCCCACTGCTGACCAGGGTGGTGGTCCACCACGTACTGCTAATTCTGGGAAATGTAAAGACATCTTTGTTTCTGAACCCTAATGATGTCCTGTATTTTCAGATAAACATTAGTGAATGTTGTCATTGAAACTGAAATTATGCCTTTCAAATAGCTTGTCTCCCAAAAGATTTAAAATCAGCTCTGAAGAGAGACAGCAGGAGGAAGGAATGCATAAACAAAAACACTCTTAATTCTCAAAGCCCCCACATCAGCTTATAGTCAGACAGGCCAAGCTGTAGGATTTAGCAGCTCAGCTGGCTAAGGCACCTGGATAGCAGCTAGGAGGTCTGGATTCAATCAGCAGTCTTCTCATTTGCTTAATTGTTGGAGAAAGTTAAACACAAACCATAAGGCAGGCAGGAACAATCACATTTGTGCTATGCAAAATGACCTTTCAAAATTGTTACACTGGCTGAAGGATTTGTCTGCATTTCCTTTTAGGCAACAGCCCGTTTCCTGCAGTAAAAAGTATTACCTGTGTCATATGGCCCCCATCTAGGGTGCATATGGTTAGATCACTGCACAGGCAAAGTTTGTACATCTCAGAGCAGATCAGGGATAAGGGACAGGGAGCATATGTCACGCTGGCCCCCAGTGTGTTTTGAGACAATCCAAACATTTATCTATGTGAACGTTTCCCTTTCTGTTGTTTCTGGGAATAAGCAATAGCTTGTTTGTCAGTTAACCTGAATCAGCAATGCAGCAACAGTATCTGTAGAGCTGTTGGTTTGCATCAGCTGCAGATTTGGTCCCATGGCTTTAATAATACATTTTGCATTTGTTTAGTGCCTCACTGACATGTATGTGTGTGTGTGTGCATGCAAATATATCTAAGATGAAAAGTAGTCTGGAAGGAAGATGCTCTTGAGAATTACAGATGCTGGAATTGTTTCACTGCAGTGGCTTAATAAAATGTAGTCACTGTCACCTGGGTTGGTTTATTTTTTCGAACAAAAATAGGTCATGAGACCTCTTAGACAGCTGTAGTTGTTGGTTGGAATGACAAGCTTTCCTTCTCAAAAGGCCTGATTCATAGCTACTTCACGTTACTTTTATTCCACTGTCACTCCCTCGTAGTCAGTGTGAAGCCAGAGTAACACGTTGCTGAATCAAAAGCTGGCCCTTCAGTTGTACCTACCCCACAGCAAACCCTGTTCATACTGAATAAGGTTAAGACAATAGCACATACTTAAAATTCTGTTAGACTAATGGTTCATTTTTAGCTGCTACTTGTTAGTTATTTCCACGACAGTATATATGAATCTTTTTTATCATTAAGGGCTTAACTGTGCAATTGGTTTATGAGTTGGTGCACTGGAGTGGATTTGACAAATAACCATCACAACAGATCCTGATCGTGCATGTACTTAGCATACGCTTCAGTCCACACGTTTCCATGGAAATCACTGAAGACTGTCTGCAATTGCAAAGCTAGACATTTACATAATTGTTTGCCAGACTGGGATTATGTGGGAAATAAAAACACTGAAATCATTACAATCATCTGCAGAAGTGTAGCTCTGAATAATGTGTAACTCGTGTGTCAGCTTGGTGCTATGAAAATGCTACAATACAGGATAACAAAACACTTCTATTGATCCGTTTTCTTGCATAAAATGCATCTGAGAAATGAACATGGCCTTTAGTCCTGATGTCTTCATACATTCTCCATGTTAGAATATTTCCAGATGTTTTTATGTGTAACTCTGAACTAGTCACTAACCTTAGCTAGTGAAGTGTTTGCAGTAGTAGCTTCCAAGGAATTCTCATGCATATCTGCTTTTAATGCAATCTGCTTTTAATTCACTTAAAGCAGGCATGGACTAAAGCCTGGGGACAGAGATAAAGAGACATTGGAACTCTTAAACAAAACATCGTGATGTCTCATGTGAAATCATGATGCTAAATAGTAATGTAAGAGAGCGGAATTGTCATGGCCACACTTACCTTGATGGAAATTTAGAGGTAGATTAAATTAGTTTATGCTACAATAAATATCACTTCAGTTTTTCCACCATGAACTCAAACGGAACCTTTCTGCATGGCTGACAATTTGCAATTTCCACTGTACACATAGTGTTTGTCATTTTCCTGTCCTCACCAGAAGGGAGAGGTTCTGAAGCAGATTCAGCAAAGCACCATCTGAAAAATAAAGCCCATTTCCAGATAATTTTCAAACACAACAAATACTGGATAAGCTTTGCATAAATGTCTTGCTTCTGCACTGTTACCATACTAAGTTTTTTATAAGTGCATGTGTATATATATGTATATATGTATTTTTGTAGACTTATATGTATGTGTGTGTATATATATAAAAAATAATGGATAAACTTTCAAAGGTGTGTGTGGGATGTATACAGCCAGCCTTTGGAAGCTCATTTGTTGTCAGATCTCTTTTTGGAGTGCTGCTTATATTTAAATTCAATTATTTACTTGACCCCTTGTTGTCTCTTCCTTGCAGTCACTAGACATGGCTGGCAACCAGCTGACTTCTATCCCATCAGGCCTACCAGAATCTCTAGAATATCTGTATCTTCAGAACAACAAGATCACAACAGTTTCAGAGAATGCTTTTGAATCCACGCCCAAAATAAAGGGGATTTACCTCAGGTAAGGTCAAGTTTCCACTTCAGCGCACAAGATTTTTTCTTCTTCATCCACTGTATAATTGCTTACTTTTTAGAAAGTATTTAAAGTCCTACCTTTCTAAATAAGCAACTTTGTTTTATAATAATGTTTGATGAAACTATGTTAATGTGCTTGGAAAAGACATGGATACATATAATAAGCTCTTTCTGTTCGGAGAGTTTGTCCTTTCTGTGCTTATTAGAATGGATTAGGCATGTTAGAAATTCTGGGAAATGAATGTTTAACATTCTGTCATATTCCAATATTCAGCTGTGAGCTAAAAGTTTACAGTCCACTAGTAGGACTACAGCTTTGCCTGTGACTATTAGCCCAGGATTTTGACAAAATCTCCCTCTAATGAGGCAGGTATGACTAATCTTGAAGTTGTGCGCATTCCCTTGATAGTTTTGTCGGAAACAGATAACAAGGTACAACTGTGACAGTTGTGTAACTAAGTTTAGAAACTTTTCTGTTTTTTTTTCCTACTCTGTCAGCTGGATGAGGACTTTGTTTTTATAGGTGACAGATACTGACCTTTTTTACATATAATGTAAACTCACAGTAATGTAACTGATTTAAGCAAAGATTTATAATACAAGAAATGAAGCAAGAATCTGGTCCAGTAGTATATTCAATTTTAATCTGATGGAACATTACTGAAAATACTGCTTGAAAGTAATTTATGAACGCCTGCAGAATATTTGATTAAGCTGATCCAAGGGATGTGTTCAAAAAGCCTAGGCTGCCTGCTGCACAAGACTAAATATGGCCGTATTTTGTCTGTATGCAACTAAACTGTTCTGTAGTTCTGAATAGTTCTGAAGCATGCCTTTTTGGATGAATGATTCCATACCAAGCAAATAATATTACAAAATCTGGTGTAAATTAAAGCAGTCTGCCTGTTCAGCTGCTCACATTTATGAGATTTTAGTGAATGCTTGGATGCAAACCAGAAACCACATACCGCATTCTATATTTCTATATAAAGAGAAAAAAGGAATTTGCAAAACTGTTTTGCTAACATATTTAGGAGGCAACTCCACCCAAGCTAAGTTGTATTTCTTAATGGGAGGCTATTAATCACTGCAGTGCTGTGAAACAACTATATACATCTGGAATATTAGACAGAATACGATTTTAAGCATGTTCGAGAGTAACAGACCAAGCAGTATATGTGAGAGGTTCTTAAATTGCAGATTAGTTTATTTATACTCTTGGAAACCTAAATAACTGATGAAAAATTATTGCATGTTGCTTTGTTTCTAAAGGGGTACTTTGTGCCAGTATTTTGAGTATTGTGGGAGAAGAATTAAACTGTCAAGGGATGACATAGAATCTCAAGAAAAATCAAATTACACTTTGAAATGTGGGCTATGGAGCAGACGCCTTTCCCCTCTGGGAAGGAGAAAACAGAATACCAAGAGAAAGAATTGAGACAGGGAGGAATTCCAATATTACGTTTTTTTTCCTTGCAGAATACAGTTATAGAAGGGGGAAGAAGGGCTGGGGTGGAGAAAAGTAGAAGATTTTTGAAAGCCTGGTCAGTGAACTTGAAATCAATGGGAGATACTTAATGTTTCCCAATATTTTCCTGTAAGGTCCTTTGTGGTGATACAGAGTGCTGTCAGCAAACTTTGTTCAGTCGCAGCATTTGCCTGCTTGTTAATCCATACCTGCTTTCCCTTCCTTTTTCCATCCAGAGGAGTCAGTACTCCTAGAGTGCTGTTGTGGGTCACTGTAAAGTTAAAGTAACTTGGGTCAGTGTAAGTTAGAGTAACTCTGCAGAATCGTTTCCTCTTAGTCTCCTGATTTCTGTGTTGGAAATAAAAATGGGTTTATTTTAACAGGAAGGCCTTTTTGTTTGTTTAAAGGTTTAATAAGATTGCAGTTGGAGCACTGAAGGAAAGTACCTTCCAAAACCTAAAGCACTTACAGGTGCTGGATATTGAAGGGAACCTTGAATTCAGCAACAGTTCAAAGAATAAGGATGACTCAGAAGAAGAAATGGAAGATGAGGAAGAAGAACTGAGATAAAATGTGAACTCACACAATCACATCATGTGAGAGGTAACAACTGTAGTTTAGTTAAATCAAGGACCTAGTTCTCACACTCTTTTGTAAATAATTCCAATTCACAAGTATGATTGAAACATAACAAGTGGATGTCTGAGCCCTAGACTCAAAGAGTTCCACTAAAACATGACTGGGAACTGCAGAATCAAAAAGGGTTGAAAATACATTATTTTGTAAAATGAGTCAGTATATATCTGTGTTTTATCAGAGGCAGTGGACTGTTCATAGGATTTCTGTTTGTAGCCACAGCAGACAGAACAGGTGAATATGAAGGTCATTATTTATTAATTCTGATAACAAAAGATGAGAAGGTATTTCATGATATTTTTAAGCAACTAGTTCAAAAGAAAAACAGAGAACAAACCTGTGAAACTTACTGATGCAGAAGACCATGTGAGCTGAAAATGGATTAAAAAAATTAGACAAAGGAAGATAGACCCATCGGTGTCTGTTAAACATGGCAGTAAGATTACAACCTCTGTCTCAAGCAGCCCTTAAATCACTGACCACTCGGAATGGGAAAATAATGCTATACTTGCCATATTTCTTATGGAGAGAATATCTACTTCAAGTCACTTTTGGAGATGGTATGCAGGGCTGGATTGATGCCTGGTACAGGATAGGCAGTGCTCACAACAGCCTGTGCTTTTGCTGCTGATTAAGTTGTGGTGAGGGTTCATTGCTCACTTCACCCAGATTCACTGAAAGGCCTCTGGGTCGTTACAGGTTGTGATTGCTGCTGACTTTGAATCCAGACTGGTAATTGAAATTAAGATCTCAGTATTCCATAAACAATAGAGCCAGTCCCTCAGCCTCTCCAGTTGAACCTCTTTTCTTTTCAACTGCAGAAGAAAAGATGAAGGGAGAATGTTTGAAGAATATGCATTTTTCCGTAAGAAGAATAGAGATCTGCTTAATGCATCGCTTAAGCATTTTAGATTCAAAGATGAAGAGGTTCAAGACACTACTCTCTACTTTTGGACATCTAGACTCTTAAGACTTGAAAAAAAATGCTTAGTTTTGTCCCTAATCAACATATTGTCATGGAGAATGACGCAAGGATTTGCTAGGAATTGTGCTAATACACTGAAAAGATGATGGGGCTCGAAAAGGGCAGAAGCTACTTGGAAAGTCAAAACATTAGAACTCCTGGCTGTGCTATGTGAAAACTTTGTGAGAGAAGAAATAATTTATATCTACAGACTTAGAGTACATATAACTTCCAAATCAACGCTTCTCTGGTTTAGTTTGGGGCATGTGTGACATGTCAGCAGGTACTAAGTTTAGCATATTCTGAATTATGTAATTCCATTTTGTAATTGATTTTGTTTTTCTGATGTTTTGCAGGACAGCATATGGAAAACTACATATATGTCTATGTGTATATATCTATATAGATATACAGAGAACACTTAGCAAAACGTGCAATGAATTACGCAGAAACTGTCATGGCACTGGGCCAGGCTCATGGAAGACAGTGTGTTACAGTGCCTTATTCAGGGAGAGACCCTGAATGCCTTTCCAAAGCTTCCAAATCATCTTATACAAGACCCAGGATCATAAGGGATTGGTCTGGAACTCACAAAAGCTGGCTTTTGTTTCTTCTGTTTCTCTTCCTTCACTGTTTCCATCTGTAATAACAATATGGGACTGTTTTGAACACATGCCTTCAAATCCTGGTTTTGTCGCTGCATTTTAAGTGAACCATGTATATGCTTCTTTTCTTTTCCTCCACTCCAAAGAAGCTGTTGTTGATCTGGCGAGACGGATATGTGCAGTAGTTTCATGTGTGGAGCAGTATATGAGGCATTTTGGTCATCAAGCAGCAGTAATAATTCTGGATGCAACTATTCCTCTGTTATAACAATGTGTATATTTGGATGATAAAACAAAGTAAGGCTGGATCCCATAATATTTTATCTGTACTGCCAAAGCCTGCAGTATATACCTGCTTTAGAGAGGTTTTAAGATAAAACAATCGCTCTTGCGAATATATATAAAAAATCTGTATGTCTGCCTTCCAGAGCTTTGGTAAAGTTTCTGTCTTGCTGTTGTTTGCCCATGTGGCAGTTGTGTGAATGTCTCTGAAGGTATGTCCAGAAGATTGAGTGACAGTATGCAGTTTAATATATGTGTTGAAATTTTTCACATACTGTGTATCATTCACATTAAGAGTCACAAGTGAGACTAATGAAGCAAAAGAGGTGAGTGAGTATGGAATGTCTTAGGATAAAACTGTTAAGCTTCAAGAGAAATTTCTGTGTTTAGTTCAAGTCTAGAGGCAGTGCCTGCTGTCATGCTCTCTTAAAGCTTCATGTATTTTATGGTGTTGAGTATTCTCAACTACTGTTGGAAATATGGAAAATAAGGAAACCAAGGAAAAGAAGACCTACAGAGGTACCTAGATGGCAAGTTGCTTATTTGATTGTAATGTCCTTCATCTGAGGCAGCTAATCTGCTTGACAAAATGGTCTTTTCTTTTGAGGATTTCTGAGTGAACATGTGTTGTTTTGCACACTGCATTCCAGGATTTAGTTGGAAACACAGTTGGCTTAATTTTTTACCAGCTGTTTTTCCTACTGGAGAAGATCTAGTTCCACACTCTCCCTGTGGGTTCCCGTAGCACATGACAGTAATTTCAAGCTGATATTTCCTACCTTAGACAATTCAACATGATCATGAGTCATAGAAGGAAAGATTGCTTCCTGAAAAAAATAAAAGCTGGGCCCTAAAAATTCCAAAAAACCACATTCTTGAATTTCAGCTATACAGCTGAGCAATAAAATAGACTTCAACTGACTATGGGATAGATTTCTACGTAAAATGTTTACAGAATATAGCTCAAATCAATTAACTATCTCCAGCAAACCCCAGTGGAAGTTTTGCCAGTCTTTGGTGAAACGGAGCAATTTATTATACTCCTGAATAAGCTGAGAATATGGAGATTTGTACAGTTTTATGAAGAACTGTTCGATTATCTTTCAACTTCAGTCCCTTATACTGTGATTCTTTGAGAAGTCAGGTGCCCCAGACTCCCTTTGAATCCCTTGAGTGTCTGATGTGGTGAATGCAGGGGTAGAACGCACCTTGTAGAATCAGGCCCAAAATTTCAGGATGATACATACACTGTTAGACAGCTTGTTCCAGCGTCAGCCTTTGCCAAAGGAGACCCACCTACAGTTGAAGGAGCATATCCTGTAGACCAAGTAGAGTTAGGAAACCTATCTGTCCTTTAAAGAGGATAATGTTTTCCAGCAGAGAAAAAAAAAAAAAAGACACCCCTCTTCCCCAGTAAAAACCTCAAAAAAACCCAAGAGGAATGTCTTTTGATTGTCATGTAAGAGAGTGACGAGGGAGAACCACAGGCTTGATTCCTCGCTTGTCTGGTATTGTCAGCAGCTATGACATTGGATGTAAAACTGTCAGACCAAAATGGAAGTTTGTCTCTTTCTTTCAAAGGATTAAGAGGCTCCATGAGAGATGATGAGGAATAGTGAGAAATCCATGGGACTAAACCTGCATATTTTTTTGGCTGTGGGTAGTACCTGTAATTCAAAGGTCCAACCCAGACCTTAGGTGGAGCAGGACCCAGGAACAGGGTCTACCTTTATTATTTCCTTTAGTGAAAATGAGGAGAGTGGGGAAACTGGCCTCTCCTTAGGCCACAAAGTTGGGCCAGAAAGAGACAACACAACTGTTGCTTTCATGTAACTTTCTTCCTGTGAATTGCTTGGATTTGGGAAAGAGAAGAATAGAAAGTTTTTAAGGCTGAGATAGATGTATGGATAGTGAAAACTTGGTCTAAAACATTTGATTGGCAACTTTATTCCTAGGTATGTATTTGCACATGCTTGGTATTCATGTGTGGTCTGTATGCAAACTGAGATCTGGGTTTATTTGATGTTTTGCTTTTAAAGGCCATGTTTCCTCATTACAGAGGATACTGCACAAAATGGGAGGGAAATGGGATTTTTCTGAGATTGGATATGATTTTTCACAGCAGCAGGAGTAAAAAATGCAGTACATGAGCTATTAAGAACTCTACAGGGGCCAAAAATAGCCCCTGGATAATGAGCTTTTATTTCAGACGGTGGGCACGTAGCCCAGCTGTGTCTGTAATGTGGACAGGCCGTTCTGCAGCCATTCTCCCCCTCATCCCCATTCCTTCAGGGTCCTCACCCCCATGGCCATTCCCTCCCAAGGACTGGGGCACTCAGCGCCCGCTCCCTGCCCACTCCCGCCTTCGCACGCCATTCCCTCACTGCTGTCCCACACCATCTCCCTCCAGGTAGCTCCAGTAGCCTGTTATTTGGGGGCTTCTGGGAAAAAAAGCCAAGGATAGTTATATCTTCCCCAGAGGTTTTTCCTCCCCACAAGGAGGTTACAGCCCCTTTTCCCGCCCTAGGTGCCAGGAGGGGCCACAGAGCCCATGCTGGCGCACCGGCGGTCAGACTGGATCCAGGGAGCCTGTGTCCCTCTGCTCCTGACGTTCACAGAAGTGGAGGGCTCCTCCTGCCCCAAACGGGCCAGAAGGCCCCACAAAGGAGCTGGCGCCATCCTGCCTGCTGTGTGGAGAGGAGAGGCCCCGGCCATGGTGGCTTCTCTGTGGAGAGGGAAGTGGCATAAGGCTGAGGCCTTCTCTCCTCCAAGATGGCGCCCTGTAAGCCCCTCTTCAACAACAGGACCTCGCAGATGACCAGCAGTCCCCAGCCTTGCCTGGCAGGAGGGGTGAGTTGTGGAGGATGCCAGCAGCCATGCTGTCGCGGTGGGAGGCAGCGTGAGGGGCTGGGGGGGGGGTTAAGTGCCTTTGTGATGTAGTGAAGGGGCTCCCGCTCTGCCTCGAGGACCTCGCCAAACCATGCTGTGGTGGTTAGGGTTTAAGTGTTAGTTTAATGAAAAAGAGGTGCTTTACACAGTAAGTAGGTACCCTTCTAAGGAAAAATGAGTTAAGAAAGGAAAGAAAACCTGAAAAGAAAACTTTTGACCGAATTTGAATTGCGATGTGCTGGGGCAGGAGGGAGGCTGCAAAGTGTTCCCTTGAGGGAGCAGCGGCAGCTCCTCACGAACCGCCAACTGCAGATCTCTGGCAGCGGCGCAGTGTCTCTGCGGGGCTTCTTCCCCTGAGAGTTGCCAACCACCCTCCTCGCAGCTGGCTCTGGGTCAGACAGCCATGCTGGGGTGAAGATCTGCTGGATCTTCTGAACAAAAGAATAGCTGCTTTAGGGACTTGGAGATTATTTTTCTTAGCTCCCTCCCATAATTACTACAGGATTGTCCATTAAAAGGGCAGTTGGGGAAAGGATCTTCCAGCTGCTGCAGGTGCTGAAGAGTCGGGCTGGCAGGCCTGCTCCTAAGGCATATCTGTGGTATGAACCCCCTCCTCCTATTCTGCTGCTTTACAAGATGGATAGAGGGGACTTTTTCCTGAAAAGGGTGAGGATCTGGAGCAGCAGCAGCTACCTATATGCAGGAGTGAGGCTATGGACCTGCATTGACAAAGTGGATGAGAAGGGGAACTGTCCTCTCCCCTGGGACCCAGCTGCCATTTCTCCTCAGTGGTCCACACAGAAAGGGGAGGCAGGAGGGGTCTGATCAAAACCTCATGATTGTTCTCTTTTGACAGTAGTTCCTGATGGTCGATAAGAGTTTAGTTTATGATGCTGTTTGTCACCATGCTGACTGAGCCCACTAAGATTTTTACAAATTTTGCTTACAAAATAGTAATAAGAATAAAGACATATTTTACAAATAATATTTTTGATGGGAAGCCGTCTCTTGGAAAGCTTCTATGATATAGTCCAATATCCTGTTAATTGATTTCACTCTATACTGTAACATTGGTGAGTCTGTCTTCCTGGATTTGGGAATAGTTGTCCTAAAAACTTAAACATATACAGAGTTTTATATAATATGAATTTAGCCTCATTTTTTTAAAGATACTTCCCTCTCTAATGGGATTAATTTATGGAGGTCATTGTAATTGCTTTATTATGTTGCTAATATAAGAACAGTGAGTAAATTCCCTAAAGAACTCCATTTCCTTTAGTGAGGAAAATATTGGTGTGCCCTGTAGCTCTGATTCATACTGCTATTGTAAAGTCAGCCAGCTGTGAGATATATGTGGAGACAGTGGATGATAAATGTGTTCTAATAATCCAGTATACAAAGTGTTTCCATAAAAATTCTTCAGTAGTATCCAAGGACATTAAACAGTCCATCAATAAAGTCCTGCTTTATATGATTTTGAATCAGGCAAAGGCTGTTTTAATGCACAGTTGTACAGGCTATCTCAAGTTTTCCCCATGGTAGTTCCAGAATCTGTTTTTAGCATATGATTATGATACTGCTGAGAACGTTGCTTCTGATAAAAATTTTGGTTGATTTGCAGTATTGTCAGCTCTGGTTGCAGACAAGAAATGAATGAGTCTCATGCTTTTATTACTTACAATATAGTTGTGTGTTTGTTGACAGTCATCAAAGAAATTAGCTTTAAAAAAGTCTTAACTTAGGATATATCTTTTATACAGGATTAAAATTAACTTTGTTTACTTATATAGCACTGTAGATCTCTCCGCTTCTTTGTGGTGGAAATCTGTTTTGGGTCTGTTTAATTCAAATGCAGCACTGGGATAAAACTCAAAGCACTTTACTGATGTGCTGAAGACAGTAGAGTTGCTGCACCGTGAGGCACCCTCAACATCCACAGCTTGAAAGATTTGGCACTGGAAGACTCACTTTTGTTGTTCTTACTCTCTCTGTAAAGCAGGTAGGAAGGACCAAAGCGAATCTTCCAGTGCCAAAGCAGGCAGGAACAACCAAAGTGAGTCTTCCAGGTCGTTCCCACCTGCTTTCAGGGAGGGGACGAACAAAATGTCTGGGATGCAGATAACCTCTAATACCTTTTGTGAAATTTACTCTGGAGAGCTGCAGCTGACTTGCACAGAAAGTACAGTATGCAGCGGTACATTAGTCCTGTGCACAGCACCAGTGAGAAAACAACTGAGAATGAGCAGTCACAGTGGAAATTCTCTCCATCAGGGAGCTTTGAGACTTCCTTTCTGAACTTTCTACTAGAGCTAGCTTCAACCACAGTGCTGGACTGATACCCTCCTGTCCATCCTGACTTCTCCCTCCCCAGATACTTGGTTAGGATGGATTTCATGTCAGAGAAATTCTTTCTTCTATTAAAAAAAATCAAGAAGATTGGATGATTTATTCTAAAACAAAGATCATACATTTACTGATTAAACTATCAATAAAATATAGACTACCTAAATCTCTGTACTTTGAGTTTGTTTTCAAGAAAACTCATGAAATATAAAAGAACTATTTAAAGTATTTAAATGGAAAAAAAGATGGAAGATTAGAGTTGAAAATACTCAGTTTGACTTAGTTCTTTATAATTTCCACATGTTTTTAATAGCCTAGTGGTAAAACCCAATAAAACCACTAGGAGCAATGAAATCATAATGAAACATCTCAAGGTCAGTCTTGTTTTTCTTTTGGTTTTGCCATTTAGCCCATACAGTATTTGTAGCAGATGTAATGTGAGATATCTGTGAACATAAAACACTTCTTGTTTTGCTTCTCCTGCTTTTTCCATCTTATTAAAATACCCTTCTTGGGGCAGTGGCGGCGGGGAGCTAGAGATATTATATCCTTATTAGGAAAGTTCAAAAGCAACAATTAACTACAATAAGTTTCATGTGGTGGGTCAAATCCTGGCTTTCAGCTAGCATTGTGTACAGACACATACAAGCATACGTTTCATTCCTAAATGAAATGCAGATACCTCTTTGCAATGAAAGATGACTGCATTTAAAGGAACAGATGCAGAACTCTGTACCTTACAGAAGAAAAACTCCTAGCATGGAACCTGAAAAGTAGAACTGTGACCTATCCTGAGCACATCTGTAATTCCCAGTGGCATGGGAAATCTAGGGTTTTGTAATGACTTCATTGAAAACACTTAAGGAACAATATTTGCTTGTTCTTGGGCTGGACTGAATGCTCTATGCTAATTTGGAAGGAAGGACAGCATGCCCTACCACCAAAAGTCTTTGTGTGCATACAAATAAGTTTTCATCATATCACAAACAGGAGAAGGAAAAGAGTTGTTCCAGTAACTGCATAGTCTGCTCCAATAGTTTTCAGTGAGTGAGAGGCAGCCAAGAATTAGTTGTGAAGGGGTGAGCAGTGAGTCACGGGTGTTTGTGGATACCTGCAGAGCTGTCTTTAGTGGCTGTCCTCAAGCAGAAGCTTTGTCGGAAGAGGGATGGCTTGCTCCATCCCTAAATCTCCAGCTCTTGGTACCTTCTCATCTTGGAGCCAGCAAGGAAAGGAAGTTTGATTCTATTGCAGGGGAAGAAGTGATTAAACACTCTTCACCCAGCAATATTCACCATCTTGTCTTCCTGAAGCCTTCTGTATTCATTCCTCAAAATACCACTCTCTCAGTAACAGACTTTGACAGCCTGTAAAAAATCTAAAATATCCTGTGACACAAATCTGCCAAAAGTCTCAGCTGTGCCAAATCTATTCCCATACATCATCTTCTAGGCTATGGAGATGCAACTGTTGCTACTTTATAAATGATGGTATTGGAGATTTTGTCACTTAAAACCAGAGCCTGGCAATTCCTGTGAATATTGTGAGTAGTGATCCTGTGCTCCCAGAGAGACAGAAGTGGCTAATCCAAGGTAATCATATGAGTCCCCTTTTGTGTGTTATGTAATTGTCTCAGTCTTCAGCTCATTTATCCTTACCATGCAACACCCTGTAGAATTAAAAAACCCTGCATTCTTGTGGTCACTTCATCATGAGATCACAGGAGAAGTCTGAGATAGTGAATAACAAACTGAACTTAAGCAGTGACCACCCTTCCTGTCCTATTGATCTCATCCATTTGGGGTTTTGTGGGACAAACCCTGTTATAAATTCCAGAAGTATCAATCAGTATGCTCCAAAGTAGTGAGGAATGTAATTTTGCGTATATGTTGCCTCCTTAGTTGCATGTGAAATCATAGGCGAAAGTGAGCTTTCATACATGTATTTCATTTGCAACTCAACCCTTAGTGAATGGATGCATTGAATTTGTCTCTTCTGGGGCCTTTTCCAAATGCGGCAAAGTCAGATATTTGCCAGCCATTACTATTGCAAAAAGATGTGCTCCCTCACTGCTAGACAGGCAGCAGTAGCATCCCTGTAGAAAAACCTACATTGCTTTCTCTCCTCTTAGTCCTCAGCTGGAGGGCTGTGATCTCAGCCAGCTTAGTGCCTGGAGGGGAAAACCAGTAATTCATCATTGCCACTGTGACTGTAATGAAAGATAGCTGTCTTGATGTAAAAATGCACCTGGTCATTCAGTAGAGACACAAGAGTACTTAGTATTGGGCAAGATCAAAGGCAGCCTGAGTTTTCCAAATTCAATTCATTTCCCAGGTTACACATTTTGCTTGCACACATCAACCACCTTCAGCTAGTAGTTACCTCATTTTTATGGAAAGCACAGAAAGGACTGAGGTCATTTCCAAGATTATCCACCTGGCTTGAAGATGAAGCTTTCCATCTGCTTTGAAAGTATTACAAATCAGTTTGCTGTTGTTAAAAAACTAATGTTTGTTGTAGAATTGAAAGTGAGAGTTCATCAAATGGGGATGTTACTGTATTTTCTAAGTGTTTTAGACTTGCTAGTATAGCCTGGAGGGAGTCTACAATTTGATGTTTTGGCTCATTATTTAGATCACCTTATTTGTATGTTGGGATACATATTCAGGTGGCACAAATAAGCTTAGCTGCAATTAAGTCATTTAAGTGGCATCAGCTAAACTAGCTGAGAATATGAGTAACTGTGTTAGTTCCATCAGCTTCTGTATTTGCGTTGACAGCCAAAAGCTCTTGGGAGTTAGGGGGATGTGGAAGTGCTCTGGTTGTTTCTCTCTCAGTTCTAATTCTTGCACAAGGATTTATTACAGCAATTCAACACTTCAAAACTTCCTTGGCATTGGCAAAATCCTCTGGACTCTGTTTTAAGATGTCTTTAATGATGTTTTATGCCACAACGATCTGCGGTGGCTTTTTTCCTCTCAGTAGTATCTCTAGAGCAATGCAGTTGCAAATTAATCAGCATAAAATGACTGTCTCTGATAAGTATGTGTTAATTTGGGTTACTTCCCAAATTACGTCTTCCATAGCTGTATTCAATGCACCACCCTTCCTAATTATCTTCTCTCCGTCCTCAACACTCTCCCCTACTTTGTCTTGAGTATACTTTAATTGGCTAAGTTCCCTTTCTTTTTTAGCAGAGGGATGCAACTTCAAAATAAGGTTGAATGTTGCCAGTGAAGAAATAGGTTCTTTCCACATATACTTGAAAGTATTCTATGCAAGCTGTTGTAATTACTGATTGATAGGTTGATTGATTGATTTTTTTAATATAAAAGTTTTGAGACTATAAAGGTTACGTGTTTGTTTTTATGCTCTGAATGTAGGAAAAACATATTTACCAACATAAAGCTTGCACCCTAACTAGACAATCAACAGCTTCATTATTTTTGTTGGAAGGAAGTGTGATTATAGCTGGAAAATGGGAACAGATCCATGCATGCAAGTATGATATGGGACCTGCTGCTAGCCTAATTGCACCATGTGTCAAGCCGCTTCACAACAAACACCATAAAACACAGAAAATAGCTAACATAGAGGAAAACTTACCATAAAATTATTCCAACTTCAGTGTTTGCCTCTCCCCAGTGAACAGTGGCGTCTTGTGTTCAGTACCAAATGGCTGTAGTAGCGGTCAGATGCTCCAGTCAAGGTCACACTACACTAAGCAACGTGTATTTACCAGAGCAAAGAACTAAAGAGCCGTAGGCCTCTAGTTAGCAGTATTTGATACACAAACAATAAAGGTCAGGTGAGAAACTGGACCGCTGCCTTCTTCCCAGCTTAATGGGAGGCATGCACTGGTAAAAACCCCAAGTTTTAAAGATCCAAACAATATAATGTGAAAAAATAATGCATTTTGAATTTGCAAAGCAAAACTGGACACTCTTTGAATAGGGTTTGAATGCAGAAGGCTAATTGTAAAACAGTCTGTTGATTCCATAAAAATATGCCTGCACACATAACACTTCTGCATTCCCTACTTGCCAGAGTGTAAAGGGCAAAACGGTGGTTTTCTTTGTCCTGTGCAACTTGTGTAGCACAGCTGGCTGCTTCTTCTGCTCTTTGATGCTTTATCTCATCTGAAGTTCTTGCAGAAGTCACAGCTTCTTAGCACTGGAGTTGGCTTAGACCTCTTGAGACATGACTAAGCAGAAGAGTGTCAGACTAAGTAAGCTGTCTCAGGCAAGCAGGCAAAAGGATTTGCACTTTGTAGTTAGCCAAAGGTTATAGGTGGCTGGAGAAGGTGGTGGTGGTAAGGCTAGCAGCACTTTCTACTTGGCAGACCATGGCATCTTGGCATGGTGTGTGGGCAGACTCACTCAAAACCACTTAGTTTGGAACTACTCATTCCAAATCTTGGATCTACTAGGCCTCTTTTTTCATCCTTTTTATCTATGCAAAGAGATTGTAAAGTGATAGATAACTGGCAGGAATTTACTATCACTTCACATAGCTGTAATTGACTGTGTAAAGTTGAAAATTTATGTTTTCTTTGCTGGCAAAGTCAGCATGCAGAGATCCTGCCCTCTCCACATGTGCTTACGCTGTTTCATCCCTGGCTGCTTGTTCTTGTCCCTGTGTCACCCCTTCACTTGTGTTGACACAACTGTCTGTTAGGACTGTGCAAAAAACATATGTGAACTGGTTTGAATTAAGAATACTTCTCATCTGATTCTTTGTCTGGCCTCATAAATAATTGGGTCTGTACAGCTGGGAGAGGAGGGGAGGCAGTGCAGGGAGGAATGGACAGCTGGGGAAGGATGAAGGGGACCTCCTGGAGCTGCCAGTGCTGCCGAGATGAAAGTATCAGATGCTGTGTTTGTCAGCTAGTGCTTCTGCCCATTCAGAGAGGCACAGGCCAGCCTCAGCTCTCCCAAATCACTCATGTTAACGGCACGCTGTAGAGCAGGTCCTTATAGGACTTGCTCAGGAGCAAATTTTTCTGAATAATTTCAGTTCTTCCCTACTCTTTGTGTTCTGTGTTTGTTGTTTTCACTCTAGGATCAAATCAGAAAAATAGTTACCAACTGTATGTATTTTCAAATTAATACATCATTTCTGAGGAATTATAGGCAAATAAGCTGTATGTTTGTTCTTTATGGCTTTATCATTTGATTTTTAAGCTACCTATACTGCAGCCCTCTGAGGCAACTAATTAGTGCATGACAAAAGAAATAGTCTGGACAGGAGCCCTCAAAGAAAAGGTGAATATGCACATCCCAGGAAAACTATTAATGATGTGCACGAAGCACTTCTGCTTCTGGTGAGTGCAGAAATTGTTCTTTTTGACTGGGTTATTTTTTCTCTACAGATGAGAGGAGCATATTATAATACCAGGCACATGTTATCTGAAACTGATAGGCCACAAGTAGCTAAATATAATATGTCAAGTGTATTGGTATGAACTAGTATGTAATCTCTGGATTGAATCCCAACTTTTCAAAAGGTCTCCTCACTTCCACTCTCCATTCTGGCAGAGCAATAAGAAGACACTAATAGTAGAAGTGCACAGACAGCCTGTTTTTAAATGGCAGATTTATTAAAAATGTTTTCTATCACAAACATTGGAAACATACTCAGCAGATTTTATTGTAACTGAAAGATTCAGTAGATAGTGGAAAGGGAGTAACTGTCAATGTAGATCAACCACTGAATTATAAGAAATAATGGGCCAGTTTCCACAGCAAACTCCTCACAAAACTCAGTATTACTCAGCATCGTTGGGTTCCAGTTTGTGTTCAGTCTGCCCTTAGGACGAAGCGTATGGTTCATGAGCTTGAGCTTTGGGTTTATACATATTTACAGTAGAACAGCCTAAGGATTACAGGAGAGGACACATTAGCACCAGTGCTTATGGATTAGAGCTCACATCGCCTCTGCCACTGCATGGGCATGGTACTCACTCTACTGAAGAGTTAGGTTAAAAAAAGGTTAATAAATCTGGCACTTGGAAGGCAAACTGTGCTCTGCGGCGACCTAGAAATTCTTTGTGTTATGTATCACACTTGAACGCCTGTCTCTGAAGGCTGCCCATCAGAATTATCTCAATGTGCTTTCTTGCAAAAATGCATGTTTTGCTTCACCTCTGCTTGAAGTGTTATTTAGTAATATATGTAACTCCTTGAGATCAGGAAATGAGTGTGATTTTCTTACTGCTGTTCTAAAACTAAGCACAAACTCTGTAGTGAATATTAGACAAAATTAGTATCTTTAGCAGTTTTGGTGAAACATTTTTACATAGCAAAAAATCCACATAAATACAGTGTTCATAATTACTGAGATTCACAAAAAAAGGCTTTGGTTAGAAAATCAAAAAGGGTCAAATAAAAAAACTTTAAAAAAAAGAAGCCAAAGGAGTGTCAAATACTATATTGGAATCAAATGAGTGCAGAATAAAACAGTAGTCGTCCATTAGTTAATTTTTCAGTATTAAAATCTTCCACCTAAGGAAGCCCATGTCTCTTGCAAGCTGTGTGCTTTTCCTGACATTCACAGCTGGTCTTCTAGCTCCAGTACAAGCAGGGTGGCGATAATTCCACATTTTCCTGTTCAAGGCAAAGAGTCCCTCTTCCAGCTGTGAGGTAGAGATTGGGTATCAGGTCACTGGGGTGTGAGATACCACTGAGTGTAGCAGTTACACATTTGTTTCTAGTTCATTTATTTCAATAGTGCAGTGGTCTTTACTGTTGGATTTCTTAGTGTGATTCTCCACTGGACTTTCTTCTTGCTCCACTTGTACGGGTATGTGATGCTGAAACCCTTTCACTGTTTCTGGTCCACGAGATTCATTCATGGTCTTCACACAGCCATTTCTCTGGTAAGCCACAATCTGATGGATGTTAATAGGCTTAGTTTCACAGATCAATGGCACCTATGTGAAAAGCATTAAGATCTGGAATACTGCCACTGTCTGCTGTATACAACAGGAAAGGAATTTTTACTTTGAAAGCCTGTGGTCTGCTTTACATTCACCGGGATTATCTACGGCCTCCATAGACTTCCAGGACCTGTTTCTCATATACACTAAAGCATCTTTGCACCATCTGGATAAAGCGAAGGTGTCTCTAAGTCTGTAAAAATGCAAATGCTGTCACAACTCTAATTTAACTTACAGTAATAACTGCTTGCATCAGTAAAGCGATATAAGTAGGGTAAATAAAGTCTAGAATTTCAGGGATAAGCTCGAAAGATATGGACTCTCAATGACCAGTACACTGAGCTTTGGGCAGTGCTTGCTCTGGAGTGCAATTACATAGAGTAGTAAGTCATTTGTTCTTGGCTTTTGCCTTTCTTCTAACCCAATAAACTAACACCTGTCTTTTCAGTTTGCACTGTTTCAAAAGAAATAAAGAGGATTTTATTGACTGATTCATAAGTTAAATATTGGAGTGTTCCTTAAGTCAAACCAGAAGTTCTGATGAGGAAAATCAGACGTAAATACTGGCAGAGAAGAGAGGTGGGCTTGCAGCTGGGAAAATTTGGCCTTTGGGTATACATTACTAACTCCACAAATTATGCAGCCAGAATGTATGGCAGACTAATGGTATATTTTAATACTATTATAGAGCATGATGCAAAGAAAATTCTCATCACAGATGACTAAAGAATCCCTTAGGAGGGATTTTATATTCTTGAAACATCTCTTCTTGAGTTCTGACTGAGTTCTAAATATAGCAATGAAACGTTGTCAGGAGGCCTGTGCTATGTAAGAACTCAGACTACACTTCTGGCTTTGTAGTGGATGACATACCTTGCCATTAGGTTGTATGTTTAGGGTTTTTTGTAGCTAGCTGTATGTGTAGCCCATATATTCAGGCCTAATTCTGTCATCAGTAATTAGTGCAGGTGCTAAGTACCTCAGAGGATAAGGCCTGACTTTCTATATAAAACTTGAAAGAGCAGGAATTTTAAATGCATGTTGCAGGAAGGCATGAGAATGGGATTTACCAGATAGACTGTCTGTAAAATGGGAGAAATAATAATCAAAATAAAACTTTGCTATTAATACTGTTGTTCTTTGTAGACTACTACAAATGATGCACAGAAATGAAACATGCCTTGTGAAAATCAGTCCTGATGAAGAAACTTTTCTGCATGAACTATTCTGTCTTTGTGGAAGAAAGGTAGTGAGAGTCTGCCATGAGCTGAAATGGTTGGAGATTAGCATCTCCAAGCATGATGGGCTCATGGAATTAAGAATCTCCTTTGTCAGGGATTTGAAGGAAGAGCATGGGAAGGAGTTCCTGGTATAAGGAAAGACTGAATGATGCATGCCAAGGAGGAAGGGAAAAAAGCATAGGAGTTGAGGGAGGCAGGGGCACAATGCAGAGGTATGTGTGGTGTCTGGAAGAAGATACAGAGGAGGAAAAACAAAGATTTAAGGAGGGACTTGTATTAAATCCAGAGGGCATGAAGATGCCTGAGAATGAAGTCTAGAATGGAGCAATGTGCTTGTGCTAGTCCAGAAAGGAAATTATTGCAATGCTGGCTTCAGATTATGTGAACACAGAGGCTTGAAACACGCAGGGTAGTTGCTTTTGTTGTAAGCTTTATGATTATGCATATACACACTCCTAGATACCTTTACCTTCCACTAAACACAAATACTCAAGGACATGTGTCACTCTGCTCTGTTGCTGATCACCTTTTTAGAAGAAGAACTACTTACTGGCCAGTCAGGACTTGGCTCCTGAGTGTGGGACTTGCAGTTCCAGCATCTCATGCCTTTGCAGGACAGTGCAGCTGCTTCTCCTGCTCCTAGCCCCAGTGTGCCAGACACAGCTGGCTGGCAAGCTTTGACCTTGAGTGGCTTTTGCATGACCTCATGAAAAAGGACCCCTCCAGCCCATCTGGCTAAGCAGCACATTGCCCAATTCTGTCCTTTCTCTGAAACACCTTTTATAAACTAGATGGAAAAAATGTAGGAGGCCGAGAGCTCACAGGTTCTTTGCCATAATACGGCACAAGCTGTCACACCCTGGCTCATGGTGTTGTTACCTCGTCACCGTCTTTGACAAACTCCTTCCGGCAGATGTGGGCCATGATCCCGGCAGCCAGTGCATCTCCTAGGACATTGATCATTGTTCTAAACCTGTCTCTGGAAAATGAAATAGTAATGGTAAATTGTTGGCTCTTTGGGTACATTCCTATGCCTTCAACACTACAGTAATTATAGCCAAAGGCCAGTTTTGCTGTTTTTATAAACTATCAAGTTTAGAAATGGTAGTAAGGAGTTTGGCATGGGGCAGTCACTAGTTACTGAGCTGCTCAGTTGGGTTTTCCAGCCTTTTCCGAGCTCAGTGCGCTGTACCAGCGCACATTAATTTGTGAGCAAGCTAACCAGAGCAGCTATGCCTCCCTATACATGCAAGCTGATTCAGCACTGAAAAGGTTTAACACAGCAGATCAAGACTGCCTTTATGTCCGAGTTTTTATGTTAAGGTCCAGTATTATGGCCTGATTTGGAGGCTGGTGCTGCAAATGTCTTAATTCAACAAAAGTAGAGGGCAGCCAGGACAACCAGTACCTTATATTAGCTATCAAGGTCCCATTCTCAGCAACCAAGGTGCTGGTTAAGAAGATTATTGTATTGGTAGAGTGTGCAGAATACAATCAAAATTTTTCAGAAGATTGCTAAATGACTACACTCACAAACTAAGCAGGCACTGACCGTATTTAAATCATGTTCATTTCTGAAAGACCTATAGTTTCTATGGCTACCAGTGGCTCTTAAAGATTTTTCATTTTCTGCCATCATCTTTTCCAATTTAAATTTGTATGCTTGACAGTACTTTGTATACATACAGTTTCACTGTTTTTCATTTATTCATTTATAGCATCATTTCTTCCCTGTTTATACCTCCTAGTCACTATCCAAAAAATAAATCTATTAAAATACAAACTGTAAATACACAACAGTAAGTGGTTGTCGTAGATAAGTGTTACTCTTGAAACAGCTTGGAATCTATTAGTTAAAAATGACAAGATTTCAAATAGACGATATAGCTTTTAAGTCTGAAATACATTGCGTCTTTTCCAAGAAAAACACACACATCTGAAAACTGTGTCATACTAGTAACTTAATTTATAAATGTGCGTTATAAAATGGAGGTTCAGAAATCTCCAGATGTTTGGCTTATTAAAGTCAGTGATGGTCCAATATCAACACTGCCCAGATTTCTGATCCTGTATCTTAACATAGAAAAGAATTGAAACTGTGTGCTGATTTTTTGTCAGATATTTTAGGCATGTACTCTGTGCATGCAAATGTTTATGCAGAACTTGCATGAAAGTTCCTGCATGAAATGTTATTTGCATGTGGAGTTACCCACATTGTACATGCAATTGCAAGCAACTTCAGCAATAATATTGCACACCCTACACCTAGATGTGCTTGTTGACTCCAGGAGCCGGTCCTACACTTGTTTGCTGAATCCATTTTTTTTTGCTGTTCTGATTTTGGGTTTTGCCTTGAGGAGAATTCCCACAAGAATATGTTAAGCAGGGAAAATAATGTTACAGCACATATCGATAGATGTTCCTGTTACACATAGACTTTTTTTGTCCTTGGTTGATCATCAAATTTTGATTTTTGGAAGGATATTCTGAGTTGTTAATTTTGGATTGTGCAGAGAGTCAGCTGTGGTAAGAGAAGAAGCTGTATGAGCAGAGCTCAAGCATTTGCACTCCCTTTTGGGCTCTGATTAGCATCTCTTCTGAAGATAGGATTTTTCTGAGGAAACACTGCACCCACTGAAACGCTTAAGAAAATGGATTGCCTGGCACGTTGTTTGGCCGGTTCTAGTCCATGTTTCTGTGTGTATGGAGCAATCTGCACTACACATGAGTAGAACCACACCGCGCACCGCTGACATTTCCTCACTACAAGGCAGACCTGCTGCTAGTGGCGTTTCTTTCAGCGCAAACACGAGAGTCAGGTGTTGCAGTGGTATTTTAGCTTTAGATTACATTATTAAAGACGCAAAACTTTTACCTTGTGTTTAATAAATCAGCTGAGAAACGTTTTGATTTTCTTCTTTAAGTCTCTAGGCCCTAGCTAAAGGTATGAAGTTCACATACATGTTATGGCTACCTAAACGAGTTGTAATACCTGCAGTGCATTGTAATGGGTATTTCAGTCTCGTGAGATCATCTAACCAGCCTTCTTTAAGCATTCTTCATACTCCAGCACTTCCAAAACTAATACTGAAAATATTCATCATGTCAACCATGTTGACACTTTGCATCTGCAGGCTCTTGAAACCACCAAGTGCCGAAATATAGAAATATACTTTTTGTATGAAAGGTCATCTGCAAAAGACAGAAAATTGGGTCTGTTCCTTGCTCACTTTTTAATACCATCTGGAACTATAGCCTGAGAAAGTTTTTTGTCTGTTATTTTGGAAAGTTTTGTAAGACAAAAAGAAGCATAATTCCCATATACGCTGGAAGACTTACTGGAAAAACAATGAAATGTTGATGTTGCAAGAGCTGGCCGAAAACTGAGCAATATAGAGGGAAAAGGCTTTTGTAATACAGCTTAAAATACTTTGATTTTGTTGTGCTTCATTAACTATTGACCTTCAGTGACTAGCATTAAGAGGACTGCTTTATTATAATCTGATCTGCCATTCCCAAGTTTAGGTGCCGGCAGCAGATATTATTTATCCTTCACAGATGAATATTCCTGATACTCCTAAAATAAAATATGTCTAAAAATATGTATACAACACAACACTCATGACTCTTATTAATAATAATAATAGTAATATTCTATTACACCGAGCAGGAAAATAAATAATTTCTTCTCACAAACTTCGTGCAAAAAATCAGTGGCTTAAAGTTAAATAAAACAGGATATATAACAGAATGGACTTGAAACACATTTTTACCCAAAACCTTGGTGCAATGAAACTCTGCTGTATTAATGGAGACATATTTTATATAGATTAAATAAAAAATAATTTGGACTGTTTCCTTGTGGATGCTTACACTAGTTATGTAGTTAATTGACATACTAATGAGCTAGGGACCAGTATTTTATGATTCATCTTCCTAGACTATTCAAAATCGTTTGACTGATTTATGGACATTTACGTAAAAGTTAAGAGTTCAAATAAACCACTCCTTATGAATTTTTAAAGTGGCTTTTCTCATGGGTCACATGAATCTCTTCTGAGTGTGTTAAATTTTAGCCTCTGCCTCCGCTGTTAAATCCTCAGTGACCAGGGATGCAGCAAAGTAACCTCTCTACAGGATGGCTGCGCTTCCAAAACATGGCACCACACAGGGGGCTACAAATTGCTGCTGCTTGTTTAGCACTGAAATAGGAAGAGCAGAACTGCATCAGGATCCGTGATAAAAGGAAGACATTATTAGTCCTAATGCAGTGCATTGCAAGTATTACATTCGGAATCACTGAATCACAGAATCATAGAATGGTTTGGTTGGGAGGGACCTTAAAGATCATCTAGTCCCAATCCCACTCGCATGGGCAGGGACACCTTCCACTAGACCAGGCTGCTCAAAACCTCAGGTTGACTGTATGATGGTTCTAGTTGTACTAGTAGCTATACACAGCACAAACAATTACTGTACCGTCACCGCTATTTCAGGCAGTGGTATCTGTGGTGCAGGAGTACTTGCTTGCTTTAACAGTGGCTCATGCCTCTTTGCAGAGTGCTTCACTACCTTGAGATATGTCCTTGAACTGTCAGTGGGCTGATAAGTGTGTGCAGGCAGACACAGAGTGCAGGCAAACCATGTTTCCTAGGAATGTCGACCCCTTGTCCTCGTCCAAGGTAAGGTGCCAGAGCTGCACCTGATGGGCATTTGTCTGGCCTGACCTTAAAACTTCTCATGGAGGTCATCCTCCAACCCGGCTAGGTGCAGCCACTTCCATTGCCTGACTATCCTTCTAGATAAAAATCATTCTTAGGTTTTTCTGTGATCTGACCTAAGGTAGTTACTTTGGTCTACTTCTTCCTCCTCCCTCCCTGTGAATTTGAGGAACAACTGATCACTGTCCTCTTCAGAACAATCTTACCTGTATCAGAAACTGCTGTGGTGACCTCTTTCAGCCTGCTCTGGTTTTAGGCTAAACACACTCTGCTTCTTCAGCCTTTCTGTGTTGGTCATATTGTCCAAGTCTCACCTAGATTCTCTCTTGTTTGTGTGTATCTTTTATCAATACAATGCCCACTTTGGCAAAGTATTTAATCTGAGACCACATTAGCACCATTTCAAGCAAAATAATTACTTCCCATGCCTTTTATGTATATCTGTATTACTATACCCCTGCAGACCATTTCCCTTTTTAGCAATGTTGCCACACTGGAAACCTCAAAAGCTTAATGTTACTTACAGTGCCCAGTCGACAGCAATAATCAATGTGATGTCATCTGTTGGGAGCCCAACTGAGGTCAGAACAATGACCATTGTCACCAGGCCAGCTTGCGGGATACCTGCAGCACCTATGCTGGCAGCTGTTGCTGTGATACTTTAACAAAGAAAGAGAGGAATAAACTTTACCAGTGATGGGTTGCTCTGCAAGAAACTACACCATGTTTCTCCTAAACCACAGTCCTTCTTACACAAGCTGCTGCACAGAAGTGCCAGTGTTTTGTGGACAGAAGCCAGGTCAGAGAGCAAGAACTGGCCGAACTGTCTGCCCAGTGCTAAATTCTCACCCTCTACCTTTGCAGCCTTGGCACTGGTGGGGCAGTTCTGTTACCTCTGAATATCACAAGTGCAGAGAAAGGGGAGGCAGCTGGGCTGTCGGCTTCTCTGAGTTACGTCAGCTTCTTGTGGGTCACGGCACCACGCAGCGCTGTGTGCCATGAATCTGCCAGCACTCCTCATCGCTGCTTCACCCTTGGCAGCAGAGCTCCCAGCAGACATGTCTGAATCATCATCGGCAGTTCCTGTGCCGGGCAAAGCCGCGGCTCGCTGCGGCTGGGGCCTTTAATGTCAATCCATCACAAAGAGGCTAGGCCAAGGGTAAAGAGGCTGGGCCAAGGGTGAAGTCCTTGCATAGCGCATGGCTTTGCATACTTGGATCTAAATATGAAGCAAGCGTGAATGTGACTATACCTCTTCAGTTTCTGGAAAGTATTTTTACTTGACCGTCACACCATTTTTTCAGCCAGGCAAGCAGAAATGAATGGAAGACCAGGGCAAGAGTGGACCTGGCAGGCTGAACATTTTTTTCATAATGCTATTTTTAGGGGAGGGATTTCATTCCTTTTTCCAGGAGCAAAAGTGACTGGATATATTAATTTCCGCCCATCTGGCCACTTCCAAGAGCTAGGCCATCCAGCAGAAAGACAAAAACCAAATGTTGACACTTGTAAAAGGATGACATAAAGTGTATACACTGATAATCCACTGCATTCATCAATCCAGAATTTCAGAGCTTTTGGCAAGCAGTTAAGTCTCATCAACCTGCTATGATGGAAAATGAGAGTAACAGTATTCACCCATATGGAAACGGAGACACAGAGATATCCAGTATCTTGCCCACAGCTGTATCAGTAGAGCAGCATCAGTATTTATAACTACAGCCCTTTCCTACAATAAAAAAATACATTTGCATGTGGGTGTAATGGGGAATGGGTAAGGCTTTTTCAAGACATTTTGAAAAAGTTAGTTTGCATGGCATGCTAATAGCATTGTAATAGGCAGAGTATAGATAGAAAGGAGGGGACAGAAGCTCAGTAGTTGAATAAGAGATAAATATAATGAACATTAAAAGGTTCTCCAGTTAGTGCCATAAACTGGCTAGCTGACTAGGACTGTTTCTGCCTCCTCAGTCAGTTCAGGCCACAAAGTCTCATGACTTAATTGGGAGCAAAACCAGGAATGTTTAACTAAGATTGTATAGGCAAGCTCATCTGCTATTCCATTCAATTTTGACCTTAATGTAGATGTTTCTTTCTACAATATGCTCAATTGATGGGAATAGGATCTTTCTTTTTCTGCTACATCTACGTTTGCATAATCACATTGATATATACTGTCAACCTGGATTTTACAAACTAAGGGCAAAGTAGACTGATTACTTTTCTAACATTTTTTCTCCTCTGGCAAAAATATCTTGGCACTCAGGAGTGTTTGAATTTTAAATCTCCAGGTCCTAAAGTATCACGATCTGGGGCAGGTTTGGCCCACAGAATACAGTTAGAATTTGGCTTCAGATATTCATGGTACTGAATCCACTGTAAGTTCCTATTTATTCCCTTCTTTTGTGAGTCTTTTTATTTCTTTTCCTTTCTTGGATTTTTCCAGTCTTCATTTGTATTTTCCTTCTATTGTCCTTACTTCTGTCTGGTCCTTATTTACTAGCACTTAATACGGGGAGTGAAAATAAAGAGATAAAATAGGGTTCTGCTAAGAGAAAGCTAGAACTTACCTTCTTTCTATTTACTATCACCCTCCTTCTCCTTCATTTTTCAAATCACCATTCTCTGCTTCAAGGTGTATGTAATGTCTGCCCACGCTCCGGGCCATATTTTGGGACCTCACACTAAAAACATCTCCAAATTCAAAATCACCAAAGACTAAATTTTAGCACAGGGTCATTCCAATAATTTTCAGAGAGAGAGTGAGCCTGAAGCAAGAGCTCATATGGGCACAATTTATGTCTTTTGCTTCTAGTCTAACCAGATCTTGCCAGAAGTCCATTAGCAAATCTCAGCTGTCATCTGGGGTTAGTTTCAGGACTCTCTTCTTGTCATGAAGGTTTTCAAGTCCAGCAGAAGATGGGCAAGGCCCAGCAGTGTAAATGGGGCAGTGATGAGGTCACTGGGTGGGTAAGTTAGCAGATCTCGAATACGTTGCACAAGGGTCTGACTATGAGGAATGTTTTTCTAATCATTTGTTCCCTGCTGGAAACCTGCAGGTTTCAGTCCCTGAGGTATTCTTTGGCAGCCACTGGAGTTATTCTGGCAGGAATTGTTCAGCTGGATCTTCTAGGCTTTTGGATCCATTACAGACCTTTCAAGGACGGAGGATGCAGATATAGGACTCTCCACACACTGAAAGCATGGTTGTTTATGAAGCTTTCTGCTTTACCAAGCAGCAGAGAAGACATTTTAAAAATATCCGAGTGATATGACATCTTCATGAAAACCTGCTCTGATGGTAGCATCTGTCCTCCTTCCCTGTTCCCCTACTCTTCCAAGGTTTGACAAAGAGCTTCCTAACACACACTAGTCCTTGTTATCTGATATAGGACTCCTAGTTTTGCATTTTTTAACCTTTTCCTCTCGTGTAAAGATGCAAACCGAACTTAAAGTTGAAAATAATTCTGACATTTAAAATAGTGTTTTAAATACCAATACTAATAGTATAATGTTCCAAACCTAGTAAATGATCCATGGGTTGCCTAAGAGTAAAAATTAGACAGTTATCCTCAAACAGAAACATGTTTCCTGGTGTCCACATGCTTCTATTTCTATTGAACAGTACCAGTACAATTTCTCTTTGTACAATCCCTGATCTCTGCATTACTTAAAAATAACCATCCTACGAGGAGTGCATCCTTTGATAATACCAAAGATGAGTTTTGTTCTGAACATTGCTACATACAAGAATCGTAAGAGTGTCAGACTCAACAAGACAAGCAAATCGCAGCATGTGGAATTTGAGGTTTATACCTTATGGTAATAATCTGCCCAAAGTCCAGCTCATAGTTGTTAACTTGTGCAATAAAGATAGCAGCCACTGCCTCGTAGAGCGCCGTCCCATCCATGTTGATGGTGGCTCCCACAGGCAGCACAAACCTCGCAATCCTCCTGTCCACATGGTTATTCTCCAACAAGCACTTGAAAGTGATAGGCAGTGTGGCTGAGCTGCAAAACAGCAAAGAAGCACACATTGAATTATTTTTATTTCTCGGGAACAGAATGAATTGTAGCAAACCTTCTCCAGGCAGGGTAAATTTTACAGTAACCATCTGGGCACTGCTTCTCATTCCTTGGTCTGCATGTGTACTCACTTGCCATATAACTCACTTCTTTGCTTGAGGCAGGATAAAGAGGGTACATATATAAATGCTACAGTTAGCGCAAATTTTCCTTCCCCAAAATTAAAAATGTCTTTCCCTCTTTCTGAAGAAAAGGGACAGAAATACCACAAAGGCAGTACTGAACACTCAAATGCAAGACAGAGGAAACACTTTGTGCAGCTTATTAGTAAAATCTCTGACAACTGTTGTGCACTCATGGTTTCTAAAGGTTTCCTTCCAGGCCTGCTGAAAGAGAAAGCCATTTTTAAACAGCAAGAGTAACCATAAATCAAGGAAAGGTATAAAGCAAGAAAGGCAAAAACTCACTGTAAGGAAACGCTGTATAAATACCCTTAGCAATTGTTCCAGTTCTCATTGCATATTGACAGTAATTAGATGAATGGTTTAGGCAATTAATTATAATGGCAATGAAAGCTTACAAGAGATTGGAATGCTGCTTGGGTTAAACACTAAAACATCCCAGTGGGGCAACAGCTTTGACCGAGAAACTAGTCCTTCTTTTGCCACAGAATGCATTAATGCAGTAACGTTCTACCTCATACATAAGCAATTATTTCTGCAAGGGGTTAGGCAAAGATCTTATCAACAGCACCCCTGAAAATAAAAGCTACAGACCAAGCTCCTGTATTCAAGAATATACAATCCCATTTCTTCTCTGGAACAGATCTGCCCATGTCCCTTGTGTGATCATATAACAATCACATAATTGCAGGTCATACATATTTATATATGTAAATGAGATACAAAACTGTATGTGTGTGGAATGGTATAAGACTGTTTGACAGATATTCATTTTAAAATGAGCTTGACCCCTTCCAAACTTTAACCCTCAATTTCATACTCTCTAAAAAAAAAACTGAGACAATTAAATATTATCTAGTCATAAATTTCCTCGTTTTCAATAAGATGCATGCATTTTTAAATAGTAATACACCTAAGTATGTTTATCTTTATATTTTATCAGTCTTTTTGTAACATTCTGTATTTTAGCATACGGTATCACATTCACTAATATGTCATGAGTAATTAAACTCCATTCAAGTGAGTGAGGGGGTATTTTTTACGGAATATCAGTTTGTACTGGAAATAAGTAATACCATTGAACAAAACATACAAATGGCAAAATATTTTCCTTGTTATGATAGTAACTTTAATATACTGCTCAGTATCTGAGACTATTTAAATAAATGTAAAATAGCAAACTCCTTCAAAATGATTCCGAAGTTACCTCTTTAAAGATGTAAGTATTTATAGGGGAAATATTGGTATGATACTAAGGTCTTTAATGTTCTGTTCTCTTGTGAGCTACATGTCCCAAGTCATGAAATACAGTCATCTTTCCACTAGTTTGGGCAGCTCAGATTGCTCAGTCGCTGTGTGTTGTGAGCCTCACATCAGCAATGTGGCTTTGATACCTAAATCTTATAATGACCATTATCTGTTCTTAATTGAAGATAACACATTGGAGCTACAAATTCCTTCTCGGTCATTTGTAATGACCTACAAAAGCAGAGAGAGATTCCAAAAACTCTGAAATCATAACCCCAAGTTTGC
>NW_009625036.1:32442-44725 GCF_000690535.1 Cariama cristata | reverse complement strand
GAATGCACTAGCAAAATGTTTTAATGAGTAGGAGTTGTCATTTTGTACTTGTGCAAGCTGTTGTTTGAGGAAAGTAACAGTGTTTGCAAAGGAAAAGTAGCTCCCTGCAATAGAAGCACAAAAGAAAAAAGACTTCATTACGATATCTCTGTTTTCTATAACCTTATAAAGTCTGACTGGTGAATGATTTACTACAGACCGGCAATCACTGCCATGAAAATCTGGACAAAAGTAATTCTCTAAGTATGCAAATAAACTGAAAGGGCAAGAAAGCAATAGAAACCAGATTACCTCTGGTAACTGGGGTATATTAAACTTTTTCATTCTGGCAGTCCTAATATTTAATCAATATTTACTTTGAAAAACAAACACAGCAAAGCATAATCTCCCAAACGACACATTAGACGTCATTTCTCTCTTAGGTGTGCCTATCATTTTTCACACATTCATTTGTGAAGGACTGAAATTCTCTGTCTTGTTTACCATAAGATCTTCAGAAAATAAAAGGGTGAGGCTGGGGCTCACAGATAATGTAGAACTGAAACCCCTGGTGCAGCTGAAACTAGGAGCAGACCACCACAGTAGCACTTCTAGATGTTCTTAACTATAGCCATGGCCAGGAAGAAATTACTAAACTTATTATTCATTTTGTCCCTTCCCTGCAGCCTCTTCAGTTGTGGAGAGTTACTTGTTTTTAAAGACAGCATTTCCTTGGCCATTTGGCTTTTCTGTAACAAAATCCTGTTTAATTTCTTTGAGGGAAAAAGAGGAGAAAAAGGTGATCTCACAAGTCCTTTCCACCTTGCCCACACCTTGACATACCAGAATTTTAAACCTAAATGTCTTCCTGTTCTGAGGGCAGAGAGCTGAGCTGTGAAACGTGAAAATTTTAACTGACTGACATCTTCTGATTTGGTTGAGATGTGACAAAGATTGTGCAGAACAATCCCATAATATCAATGGTGCAACCGGTAAAATCTCTATCTATTATTTCCACTGCTGTAAACAGAATGTATGACACTTTTTGCAAGAATTCAACTTTTTTTTTGCACATTATCTCACAGAGTCAGGTGTTTCTTTCATTTTAATTTTGTGCTGTTAGAAGTAAAATTTCTAGGGCACATAACTAGACATTGGTTTTGTTGTTTATTAAATATTATAACAAAAAAGAAAATGGGCAGAATGTAAGTGCAATGATGATGAAAAACATTGTGTAAGATACTGAAAGGAAGCAAATTTCCAGGTCACAGATTCTCGTACCCTCCTAGCACAGGAAACTACTACATACAGTCTCACTCAAATTTATGACACTGCATCTTAAAGCTAGTAGACTGTCTGTCTTAACCATTCCTATTGAAAGGCTTTCCAGAATTCACTGTTCAGGTGAGAAATTTAATTTATTATCTAGATGTACTCTTTCAATTTACACTAAATTTGCTTTTATGTGCTTTATCCATTTCTCCTTGCACAAATCAGTCTGGCTGTTACAACATGTATTGTTAGAAATCAGTTTTGTCCCCTCTCAGCCTGGATTGACCTAATCAGAATTTTAAAGTCTTCTCTTACAAGATTGCTGCTTTACATCCCTAATTACCCTTCCAGCACCTGTTTCAATCTGAATGAACTTTTCCTGAATACAGGTGACAAAATTTATGTGGAGTATCCTAGGAGAGGTTGACTTGTTCAATGATGGTTCATTTTTACTCATAATGTATCATCTGGCACATATCAGAAAATATGTGTCTTATTTAAGGTTGATTGTTGGTGACTTACAGGTGGCAATGAAAAAAACTCCAAAACGTTCCTACTGTAATTTTTGAGTTATATTAATAAATAATTTCAATGGCTGAATAAAAAACATTCTCAAATAAGTACTTTAATTTGTCTTTCCAGTTAAATTAGGTGAAGTTTGTTTTCTTGAAAGCTGCTTTATCTAGTGTTAAACAGTGGAGCAGTAAGATGAAAGCCAGACATGTAACATTTATTAGGAGAAAAAAATACTTTAAAGCACTGATCTTGATCTGTTAAGCCTTTTAAAAACTGTCCTAAAGCTTTCAGCTAAGAGGAGAAGTATCTTCTCCCAGCACCAACTCTAACAATTAAAAATACATTTTTAGAGTCTTATCTCAATTTTGGGATAAAATGCTGCAGCTGCAGAGACTGAGCATAAGCTAATGCTGGATCAGGCCAAGCTCTTACTAGTGTGAGCCACAAAGACAGCTAGTCATCGTGGAAGAACAGCTGTTCAGCCTGCTCTGTTTATCTTATCATTCAAATGCATTTTGATATTTGCTCAAAAAAAATCTACAAGCTGATCTCATCTCCCTTTTGCTAAATCTGCCTTTAATTTACACTGTGCAATGGCCAAGTTCTTCGTGTTTCATAAGCAGCAAAACCCTTGAAAAACTCATGTTTTATTGTTTGTCTTCAGAGAAGATGAAAATTGCTTCTTTTGATAGGCTGTACCACTGAGAAGATGGTGCTTTAATTCATTAATGATATGGAAAGATGACCTAGAAAAATAAAATTCCCTCTTGCCATTGGAATAAGGAAAGGTAAAATCAAGAGGAATTTTGCCTGTAGGCCAAATACTGCTTTTTCAGTACAGCAAGAGGTGACAAGATCAGGGGCAATGTGGGGGGAAGAAAGCATCAAGTCAGAAACCCACAGCTATGTGGCCTAACCACCACAGAGCAGGGCAAGGTGGGCAGGGACAGCACGTGCTGTCCACACCTTACTGATGTAGTAAAGAGGAGCTGCGTACATTGCCATGGATGCCTCTTGCCAAAGCCAGCCCATACTCGGGCCAAGTGTTTGGCTTCAGGGGTTGGCTGGCCAGATGACTGGTGCAGGGAATTGGGGCTAGTCATAGGGATCGAGGTCACTGTGTCCTACATGATGCACCAAAGGAATAAGAGATCTCCTCCTCTGTCCCTGCCTCTCCAGTAATGTCTGTGCAAACCAAAATATTGCTGTGATTGAGATTTCTGAAGAAATATAAGGGGACTGAGAATGGCTTCAGAACCTTTTGCTAAAGGGAATTGAGTTGAAATAATGTTCAGAACCAATAAAATCATTGCAATGAGATGGCTCTTTAGTGGCTTTCAGGTTCCCTTGTGTTACATTCTTGGGTTTTATACATGGTATTGTTTTTGATTCTTGCAGTTTGAGTTTTAGATTAAAAAGAAAGCTTTCCACAGGTGCAGACTAGCTGGAATGAATATCAGGACACTGATCTTTGGTTTTCTTTCTATCTTTAGACGTAGACATGAACTGACACAGAAATATCTCCAAGAAACACATCAGTATGCTTAAAACCAACTCTTTGTTCCCCTCTAAGATGATCTGAAAATCCAATACCCACAGTATGAGTGTTACATAATGCCCCTTTGGCAAGTATTATTTAACCAAATACAGATGTGCTGATTGTCAGGGGAAGCAGCTCTCCTGTCCAGCCCCAATTATTTGTGCGTGTTCTTTTGGCAACAGCTTAGTTATGTGCAGTATCCATTCTTTTCAATCTAGCAAAGGTGAAAAGTTCAGCTATCTCTACACAAGGCACTGCTATTTGAGCAGAAAAACATTAAAAAACATGTTGGGCCTGTGTTGGATTTGCAAAATATACACACTGTTAAGAAGGGGCAAACAGAGCTAAATCCATCAAACACATCCAAGCCCCAAATCTGTAAGTTTAGAGCCTTTCCTCAGGACTCACCTTAACTTTGGTGGTACATTCTGACAATAAAGATACTAAATCTGGTAGCAAGCCCTGCTGGTGATTTTTGACAGGTTGAGCTGCCAGCTGGTGCCAGAGCTCTCTTCCCAAACTACTCGATATCCCCAGGAAAGGGGCTCTGTCCTGGGAGTCGGAGCCCAGGAGAGTCAAAGTCAGCACAAGTTTAAGGGAAAGATGAATTCTCTGTGTATTCCGCACTGCCAGTGGGCACTCTGACATCAGCTTGGGGTAAGGGAATGAGGCTGGAGAAAACCTCGAGTAAGGACTGGTTTACCTTGAAGAAACTCAGCAGAGAGATACCTCTCTCTCATCAGTTCTGTAGGTTGAGATTTTTGCTTTATAGCTGTGCCTGATAACTGCCTAGCTCTCCTTACCACGCTGGCTTTTGGGGCTCCTTCCTAGGAGCCCAACTCTCCCAATGAGGAGTTGAGTTCTGAGATGAACCATAGGCATCCTACGTGGTTGAAAGTTGCCTAAAAGTTAAGCTTTGTAATAACGATCACTGTGATATGCAGGTCTTTTACAAGAGCTAGCTCACATTTGCTAGAAAGTGTGCATGTTCTCTCCTCATGTTTCTACAAGAAATTGAGAGGAAAAAAACCCTGATCTAAAAATTCTCAAACCAACCAATGTTGGATTTTCTCCAAATAGCAATATAACTTAGGCACTCATGTGTAGAACAGGGAATCAAACCCCTGCATCCCTTTGTAGATCTGGTTGTGTATTTTGGTGACTACATATCGTGTCTGACTTTTTGTTTTATTACTATGATTGTTGATACTGGCATTTCTAACATTTCTAACCTCAAAATATGCCACAAGCAACCTGGACCTGAATATATTATGAACTGCAAAGAGGGCACTTCATGATTGCAAAGTGGTTTGATATTCTCAGAGCTAGAAACAGAATAAGGAGATGAGATCCAATGAAGAAACAATGAACTACCTTGATAGGAATGGGACATCTCTATATAAAAAAGCACAAGGCCTGAAAGTTTCCGGACCAGTAAAGGACTAGTAAATTGGTTATAAAATCAAAATGCAATGCTGATGCAAAATAAGGAAAATTAAGAAAAGTAATCTGTTTTTGAAAACAGTGGAATATGTGCTTATATTTTAAGCCTCAATTAAACCTTCCTTGATAAAGGGATCTATACTGGTGAAAAAGTTGATTATTTTTGTTGCTTATTAATAGAAAAGAAAAGAAAAGGACAAACTCTTCTATAGATGCTAAAGGTAAAATGAGGAACAAAATCTTCTCTTTTTTTCCCTAAAAAGATAAAAACTCAGATTAGATTTTTAAGAAAAATTCTCTTTTTCTAGAAAAAGAGAATGAATGGAATGGCACAGATTAAAAAAACCTGAGTTGTCAGCAACAGAGTTCTTCAGAAATAGAATTCTTAGAGGAGCAGGGCAGATAGTCAAGTGTGTCAAATGTGAACCTGATGCGCCCTTTCCAACACTAACATCTTTGAGTGCAAAATTAGCATCTTACCTGAATCTGGGGATCTGATGACATCTCAAGCTACAAACTTTATGTTCTAATAAAAAAGCTTGCCTTAATTATTTAAGCCTAATTAGAGTTTCAAACACCACCCAGTGCATACTTTTTTCTTGATTTTGTATTTCACAGTATGTTGCTCTTTATAGGTCATTTTTGAGCAAACTGTTATATATGAAAATACCTTGTAAAATGAAACATAGTGGAAAGCCAATACCTTCCAACTATATTGAAATAATCATTCCTGCCCCTCCTTTCTTTTAATTCCTATACATTCGTTCCGCTCTGCTTACTCTGCCTCTAACCACTGTACATATATTCATGAGAGAAACAGCCACCTGCATTTGACCTTCCTGCGCCAAATTACCTTGTCGGACCTCCCTAGAACTATAGTGAGCCTAATCAGGCCACTGGGCTGGGGATAAAAGTTTTAGGTTCTTTTCCCAAGTCCAGCACAGGCCTAGCACAACTTAAGTTTTCTCTGTTTCATTGTCCTTTCGGTAAAATAGAGATTAGTTCTCTTTTTGCATTGACGGTATTGATTGCATTGCAAAGTGATGTTTTGTAACAAAAATAAGTTTTGCAGAACATCATAGCAAAAATTAATTACATCAACTAACTGTGAGTTCAGGGAAGTCACATTGTTACTTCTCCATGTATTTATTTACTTGGCTAATTCGCAGTAGAGTTCCAGATTTCTGCAAAACTCACATCATTATTTATCAGTGATGATGCCCTATGCAAAGCCTTATGCTCTGATTAAATAATGGCCCTTATTAGACTATTAAAAAAGAAGTTATTTAAATCAATATTGTTTGACTGCTTTCCCAGAACTTTTTATCCATATGTCATTCCTGCCTTTACCTTCTGTATTCCACCAATTACAAATGCACTTAATTTCTAAGTGGTTCACTCCATTGGAGGAGAGATTACATGAATTATTCCTCAAGAAACTTGGGAAATTATAGGGAAAAGTAAGATTAGAAGCCCAAGGGATAAGAAGCTGGTACAATACTATTGACTGAAAGGATATATTAGTCATCAGAGCTCAACTTATTATAAAAATTATTATAAGACGGAAGAAGGAATCAGTATTCGAGTATAACTAGATGAAGTACTCCTCAGTCATTATTGTTAATTAGAATAAATATTTGCGGGTTAATAAAGCTTTTTAATTTTCATTATGTTTCACTATAAATAGATGCTCCCAATTTATCACTGATTTTGTGTGAATTACCAATTTGAAGTCTAAATTAGGTAGATGAAGGTAGGTGTTTTTCACTAGCTGTCACCATTTCAAAATCAGGATAAGAATGTAGCATTTTCCAGTCTCTCTGTAAAATAACAATAATAACTTTAAAAATCCAAAAGCAAAAATGAGATAAAAGAAAGGTATCTTTTCCTTTCTTTAGCCCTTTTCCTTTACAGCTGACAGCAGAAATAATAAATATGTAAGATGTGCTAAAGAGACCCATTTACCCGGCATTTTTGGCTTGTACTGTGGCTTTTATTACCGCATAAAAACTGGTAGGTATAGCTGCTCTTGTTACTTCAGAGTAACCAGCTTCCAGCCACAGATGCCATGACACTGTGTTTTCATGATATTGGCTACACAGAAATGTTATTTTAGTTGACATTCTTGTCTCCACTCCATGCAAGTCAATTCCAGCCCTTTCAAGCACTTCTCACATGCCAGTTTATCAGTGTTGGGAGTCATTTTCATAACCAGTTCAAGCTGTTTCCCATTTTCACTGTACCTTTCTTTGTTCAGCTATGGTTAAAACTCATTGTACATCCTCCCTAAAAAGGATGCAAAAAATATTATTCCTTGAGCAGAACAGCAAAATACTTTCCCAGTGCTGGACAATAGCTTGCAACCACAGTCTTTTCTTAATGTGTCAAGAAACAAAGACTAAGACGAGTAGAAAGGGTAAAACATTTCCATATGACTGAACTAGGAGGTTCTCCACTAATACCAAAACTGAAGTCTGGACAAACTGTGTGTCCCTTATATATATTAACTTTGTTGGAGGGCGATGTTTGTTTTTATGAAAAAATAACCTTATTTCCTTTCTAGTCCTCTAAGAAAAAACATTTTTGTCCAATATTTTTTAAACTGAGGGAAAACAATGTGACCAATATTGTTAAATGGCTCCCACATAACTTCCAAATGTTGAGAGTCACATCTTTTGAAATTATACCAGTGAATTAGACACAGGCCATTGTTCAGATACAAATATATCTGCTCCAGTATAGCTATAGTCTTCTGTTCCCAAGAGAAAGCTGTAGTAAAAATCTAGCAAGTATTTTATTGCATCTGTCTAGAAACTGTGTAATACCTGGAGGACGTGGCCAGAGCAATGAGCAAGGCTTGAAGAATCCCTCTGATGAAGACAATGGGATTCTTCTTGGTGATAAAGAAGTACATCATTGGCAGAATAAACAGCCCATGCACCACTAGGCCACAAACCACCGTAATGGCATAGAAACCCAGTTTCTTCCCAATGGCTGAAGGGTCATCCATTTCTAAGATTTTACCAGCAATTAGGAACACAATTCCGAATGGAAAATACCTGAGCAAAAAGAAAGACAGTCATTATTAGGAGATAGCTCACTTCCATCAAACAGCATGAGCTGGGGAATCCTTGCAGTAGCACTGCAGTAACAGTAGCCTGTCTGGAAGCGGCACAGCTGGGTTCTGTTGTTTTATCAGACTAAGCCCCTTTCTCACACTTGAGGAGTGTGCCCGAAGCACTGGGCTAAACAATCTTTTATGTGGAGTACTCCTCAGCACAGCTGAGGTTACAGTGCTGATCAGGAATGACTTTAAAATGTTTTGGTTCAGAAGGCAGCTCTTACTTTTTAGTTTAAGGCAGGTCATTAACTGCGGAGAGGGGGAATGAATACTAAGCTCTGCTCCTGTGTTTGTGCTCATGTAACTGTTCATGGATTTTAGTTGGAAGCTGTTAAGTAAATGTTTATGTTGCCTTTGGAAGACATAGGAGAAACATCAACATGCATTAGACATGCTCTTGGACTGCCTGAGAGTTGATTCAGAGCAGATAGAGAGGCAGAAGAGTTAGTTTCTGAAACCCCTCTGGACTGGATGTGGGATAGGTGCTTTATCAACACTGTTGTGCATCTGTGCATGGCTAGACACAAAGCAATGGGTGCTGAAGGAAGTTAAGATTAAAAAAAAAATAAAATCTGGGGGCATCCAGCCATCTTCCACTTGCAGCTGTGCCTTCTCCAGAGACTTGCCACTTCCGCCTTATCCTTCCAGAAGTTACTGCCCGCTTCGACCCATCTAACTAAGCAATCATTCCCTGACCCAGCTCAGTCGGACTGGACCAGGTAGCTGGAAACAAAGGCTGAGTGCTGGTAGTGGGATTCCCCCCAATATCGGGCTGAGCCACACTGAGGGACCTTCTGAAGGGTGGGGAAGATGCTAAGCTGGTAGTTTTTGTTGTTGCCAGTCATCTACTGTTCCTCTGATCTTTAGGGCAGGTGTGTTGGCAGGTCTAGCTGGCTTTCAGTGTAATTTAGGGTTGCTCTGAAGGCTTTTCCTAAGTTACATGGCCTACGATGGTTCATTGAGGGCTATTCTGCTAACTGGAGACATCCCGCGTGCCAAGTACTCTAGGTGTATCACCTCCATTGTGCTGTTCAGTGCAGAGATGGCCAAGCTAGCAGCAACCACACTAACGACAGTAATGTCAGCACAAGAGCCCAGCCCTCTCCTGAGCAAGCTGAAGCCAGAGTAGTATTTCTAGTGGAGCAGTGCTGTAAGGGATGGAAGTACCAGCTTGAGCATCTCATTGTGCTTCTCCCTTGTGTGGGCTGCATGTATTATAAGCCCTCTTGGCATGCCCAAGGATTGGCAGTGCCCCTAGTGCATACAGTACACACACCCCCAGCTATATCACGTTTCATTATTTGGAGTAATATGACAAAATGACAGTACAAGACAGGGACATGATGTGTGTGCATGTATCTTCCTTCAAATGCTGAGGCCCCGCAAAGCTAAGGATCGTTTACGTTTATTTATTTCCCTCGAAATAAGTTTATTAGATTTCTGTGCACCCTCTTCTGTTGAAATTTTCTTACTTTTTAAAAAAACATATTGATTTTCTTACTAAAACAGTTACTTACCAAACAGCAACTGCCACTATCTTCATGACAGATTCATTTAAACACTGGCAAAAGCTGACCAAAGGAACGCCACTGTTCCCCATTCTTCCCAACATTATACCTGCAAACAAAGGCATTCAGGTTCAATTTATCATCTTATTTTGAGTAGTTATCTGTCTACAGAACAACAACTAACCCTCATAATCAGTCAGGCTTTGCAAACTTCAGGGAGGTAAGGAAATGCAAATTCATGGAAAGAAAAGCCAAATTGCTATACAGACTAACCAGCAGAGAAGAAAGCAAAGAAAACCCATTTATGTGCACCCAGTGGTCAGAAAGGAAAGGAATACAGCTCTGGGATGTGTCATTTAACCATATATTCTCCAGATGGTGTTAGTTTCCAATAATGCATATAAATAGATGTCATTTTCCTATATTGTTAGTTTTCTGCCATCCCTCCCTGAAAGGATTGTAAGTGATCCAGTTAATTGCTCAAGGAAACACTTCACAAACTAGCTGCACCAAGTGAGACTGCCTTTGAAGGGAGATTCATGGGGAAGCAGGGGGCTACGAGTAGGGTGCGTGCTGCCACTTGCTCTGGACATGCAGTGTCCTTGCTTTGAGCAGGAGCCTGGGCTCTATCCCTTGGAGCCCACATCTGTGCTTGCGAGCCACGGCTCAGGCAGCACTACTTCCAGGGCAATCCCCTCCTGAGGCAGGGAGGGAGGCTTTCAGCTGACTTATCCACGGATTTCACAATAACAGTGCATTCAAGATGCGAGTTTGTAAATCTGTTAATATTCATCTAAGCTATAACTTTTAGGTCAGAAAACAACACTCATTAAGCGTGTTGCTCATCTTTGGTAATAGGACATTAAATATAGTTCAGCTCTTCTAGCCTGGTTGATGGCAGTTTTACCAGAGTCTTGTCTTCTAATTCTGTATAATGCCAAAAAGAAGAAATGCTTTCTTTTTTATTTTACAGGAATAACTGAAATTTGCTCTTTAAAACACTGTTCTACCTAAGCATGTGGCTATTGGTGGGGACAGACAGGGGAGCAGGCAGGACTGGGGCCTCCTGTCTGCAGCCCTGATGTACCAAGTTTTATTTCAGTCCAAACATTTTCCTTGTTATGAATAAATAACGTGTGCTCTCCAAGAAAAAAATATCAGATGTCTCAGCGCTTAGCCACTGTCATAATGTCTAACAGAAATTCCTGCATGCTGTGTGAGAAGAGGTAGTATAGCTGGTCACAGCTGAGCTCAGCATCAAGGCTTTACCTGTGTCTTGACCTCACACTCTGCCCGTCAAATGTTGCCCATTTTAATAAATGCCTGGCAAAGACCTCCAGTCATTCATGCACAGGATTTATTCCTGGACTGAGATCACTAAGCAATTCACCTCCTGCTTCAGGAAAACAGAGTAAGCTCAAGTCAAAATTCTTGTCCCTTCATGCTATTCTTATGCTGTTCAAGGACCTTAAAGAAGCTGTAATAAGGATTCATACCCATCCTAATGCTGTTTTTCTATGCTGAAGTGGTGTAAAAAGACCTTTGTGCAAATAAGACTCAGCCAAAGTGAGCAAAACTGTTACAAAGCACCAAGGCCTGTTTACATTTTTTCGCAATAAACTTTGGAAAGATGCTCTTCTTTCCTAGAGATGGACGCCACATGTCTTCTCTTTCATTGCTTCCATTTTTGGGGAGGGGATGCAGAAAGCTGAAGGCTGAAAATAGTCACTGGTAGATGACAAGTTTTGAGGGTTTAGTGTCTCAGGTTTGTTCATGGCTGATGATACAGTCACAGGTGACCCAGCAGACGGGACTATGCTGTACGGGGCAGTACCGGCAGTACATTTTCTGTACGTCAGCCAGGAAGAAAGCAGCTTTCAGCTTCCACCTCTTGAACCGCAGGCCAGCAAGACTTAGGGGCATGGTAAAAGTAATACATTCAGTTCTAGGAAGAGAATGAATGATCCTCTGTGCTCAGAAGTATAAAATTGCCCTTGATCCTAATAAGCACATATAATTAATTCATTCATATCCAATAGTTTTTGACTGGATAGTGTTTGCTGTGACATTGTACTTTGGCAAAAATAAAATCAAGCCGTTTCAATCAAAAAGAAGATCCACAGACTCAAAACTGATAAAACAATATACCTTTGCAGCTCAATTATCCAAGATATCACTGAGGCTCGTTATCTGAGTTAGGTTCTTACAGTGACAATTACATTCCACGCTAATCATGTGGTAAAATGTGAGTAAGAATGGGTGAGAATAACAGCCAGGGCAGGTTCCAGGGCTGAAGCAATTTTCTGCCTGACAAGGGGAACTTTAGCCAAGGAGTTGGTCTGAGAGCAGGTTTTGCTTGGACTGCCAGCTGCAGGGGTGAGAACAGGAGATGTCTCAGCCTGATGCCCTCTGAACCAAGAGCAATACGGGAAGTTCTTTATTCCTGTAATACAACACCTGGAGCTCTGGGCATTAGAAGTGTACTAACTTCTTGGGCCTTGGAAAGAAAGTCCACTATGGACTTGTTTATTTCAGAATTTCTTGAAACTTTGTCTGGTGAATCAAGAAACCAAACAACCCAACCCCTGTCTTTTTCTCTTAAATGGATACTTGGATTATTACAAACCAAACATGTCTGAAACCTACCCATTGTGGCAGAGAATATCACAATCCCTAGCACATTCATGCCGTCACTAGTGCCCGGTTCTGATTTGTAAATCACTTCAGGAGGGGGAGTGATATCCAAGGCAAAGTTCTGGACATTGGATCCATTCTCATCCTGGACTCCGTATATTATAATGCGATGAGTGGTGCTTTCAGATGATGCTTTGTTAGATTTAATGATGGGAATACTCTTGGTGCGATACTGAAAGAAAACAAAGTAGTTTTTTATTATAATATCCC
>NW_009625036.1:29666-32411 GCF_000690535.1 Cariama cristata | reverse complement strand
AGGAATTAATAGTTTAATGAGACCTCCTAAGTGTTCTGTTTCAACAAGGCTACACATTAAAGCGACAAGCATGAAAAGAAGAATGACAGCTCCTGTCCCTATGCTGTTAAAATCTGTAAAAACAGTTGAATTTTCAGAAAAGCATAACAAAACCAGAGTCTCCTATAATCAGACCCTTGGGCACCAAACACATTGTCTCCTGATGGAGCTGCTTTCCTACAAGACATAGTTGGGAATGACTCCCTAGAGGTTCTGAGCATCCTTCTCTTTGTCTCACCAGAGGTAAGGTTCCCATGAAATATTCCCTCAGGTGAAATAAATGTAGCCATGCCTCTTGCTCACTCAGAACCTTTAGATAAGCTTTTCTGGCCAAATTCCAATCTGAGCAATTAGATTATTCCCAAATAGATTATTTCACTGCTTTAATTGGACATGGTATTCTGTTCTTCCTTCGCGTGGTGTTACTGTTTGGTCTTAAAGAGATTCCAGCTACTGTGTGACTGCAGTCTCGTGTTATGCTCTGGGCATACTGGCATAAATTGTTCTGCTTCCCTACAGCACCTTTCTCAAGGCCCTCAAAGATCTGGCCTCAGATGGAGGTGGAGCTGACATCAGTGTGCATGTCTACTCTCTAGTCATACTGTGCATTTTATGCTTGTTTGTTTGTTTTGCCTTCAGATAGCAAGCTGAGGCTAATGGAAAGGGACTCATTAATTCCTAAACGCTGAAGGTACTAACAGCATCTGAAGTAACATGCAATATCTGTATCTGGATTCTGTTTTAGGAAGATACATGTTTTATATGATGCTGGCTCATCTCTTTCATCAGTGGAAAAAGGAATATAGCCACTTACCTGCTTGAATGTGGCCTCAACAAGATTGGCTGGAAACATGTTCCTAAAAATGAACAAATAGAAGAATAATTTCTATGGAACTGAAAACAACTTCTCTTTACTGTGTCTTGGGTCTCCCATGATAAATCAATTTACCCTCCTAGAAAGCAAGGGCTGAATGGGTGCAGTAGACTGCCACTCTCTCCTTCTCATGCCATACAGCTGTACCTGACTGAGAAAGGCTCGAAAGAGAGACAGTTCCTCAGAATTAAAGTTTGGGGACTTGTTTCTAAATACCTGGAGTGAGACCCAGGAGTTCTAGTTTCAGCTTCTGGTTCTGCCACAGTCTCCATGTTGTAACTGGGGCAACATACTTGCTATCATTCCCTTCCTCGTCTGCTAGCTGGGGGGAAGAATATTCCTTTATTCCATATTTTGTCTTCCTGACTTAGATAATGAGCTGTTCAAGACAGAGTTGGTGTTCAGGGATGTATTCCTGAGACTCCTGGGTGCTGTAATCTACTCTGGGACTTCTACATACTCCTGTGAGATAATTCATAAACTGTAATACCTCCTGATACACTTTCATTGGTAAAATTGTAAGTGACGTAGACTTTACAGTGGTTTGGTGAAGAACAGTTTGCTTTTCAAAAAGAGAATCTCATTCCTGATTAAAAGAATTGAGATTAAAGCTGTACAATCTTTGCTAAATTTTATTTTACTGTGGTTCTGAGGCTTCAGAACAAGAGTCTGAAGTGAGGCCAACAGCTTCATCTTCACTCACAGCTGAGCTACAGAGGAAGACAATGACCATGTGCTGTGAGATCTGCAGTGAGACCGACAGATTTTTAGTTCCAAAAGGGACGCTTGTTGTCATATTTTCTGACTTTCTGTGTACCTCAGTCCATAACATTTCACCCAATACCTGGAGCTAATTTATGACTTCAGTTTGAGCCAGATGAATATTTTGCAAAAAGACATTCAATCCTAATTTGAAATGGAGAGCACACCCTCTACAGGCTTCAAAGTGGAATCATAGTATAATTGGGCAAAACAACTAGAGAGTCATATATTTCCATGCAGCATTTGGGAATCAAGATTTGTGTGATGATTCTCATAGGATCATTTTCAGAACTGATTTATTTTCAGCTTAAAGCTTCTGAACCTAGGGGCAGATGACAGTGACAGCCTATGACCCAATTGTATGCTTTCATATACATATATTTATGCAAGAAGAAACTCCTGAATTCTCCAAACAAAACACTTTTTATTCAAAGTCCTGCTCAAGCCCCAAGACAGAACAACGCTTAAGTATATGTGAAAAGCCCATTCTCATTCCAAAGAGCTATATATATGTACAGTTAAATGCATGCTGAACTGAGACATTTTCCAGACCTGCTTTCCTCTTGCAGCAGCAGCATATGCTTGCTGCTAATGTGCAGCACTGGCTTAGAAAAAACCAATTTTATTGCTATTTTAAGTGATCATAATGTGACATTATGGTTGCACTTAAAATTATGAGGTAGATATTGTGTTTCAGTAGCATCAGGCACTGAGAGCAATTGCTACAAAGAGATAATTAATTATCCTTTTCAGCATAAAGCAGAGGGAGAAGAATTTTAATTAAGGGGTAGTAGTACTGTGTAATGATTGAAAGAGAAAACTGAAAATGAGAGGGTTTTGTTGGCCTGCTGAATGAGAGCAGACGAGCCACATAAAGGCATCATATGTCATTTTGGTACGGCTGCTGCTTTAGGGTAAACTGGTGTTACACAGACATGTTAGTACCAGGCAAGATACAAAGTTGATGCGCAGCATTTCAGTTACTCTTCTTTAACTGTCCTGGCCTTTCCTTGCCTCAGTGCAGGTGAGACAGTTCAGATTACCTACCCCTTGCAGCATCATCTGCTACC
>NW_009625036.1:26879-29635 GCF_000690535.1 Cariama cristata | reverse complement strand
CATTCCTGCAGGATAACAGTGTACAGGAGTTGTGCTGTACACTGCAACATCTGCTTCCATTTTACCAATCCTGCTTAAGAGCCCCAAGTATGATGACGGCTGTGTGCTACGGGGACGTGCTAACAAAGGACAGCAGCTTTGGCCATATAGAGTCATGGAATCACAGAATGGTTTGGGTTGGAAGGGAGCTTTAAAGGTCATCTAGTCCATCTTTCCATATAAGGAAATTATTATAAGTTAGCAAGCTTTAATTAAATTAATGTAGTCCCTTTGTACACACTTTCATTTAATTGGAATGATTTAGCTTAAGACACTTAAGACACTGTGTAGTGATGTGGTTAGCAATGAACACTCACTACATCATTGTAAGCAGTGCTGTACATCCGAATGCTGCGCTGCCATCAACAGAGCTTTCTCCCTGGTAACAACAGCGCAAAGCCTGGGGTTATCTCTGCAAATTGTCCATAAAGCTGATGATTCTCTGGTTCAACCGTCGAATCTGTAGCCAAAGCAAGACACAGACAACAGCCAGCTGTGCATCGCTTTCCTGTCAGATGCAGACACAACCTTCTGCCTGAGCCCCGGGGGCTTGGCTTACACAGGGGACTAACTGAAGAACAGCTGGATGGAGCTGGACCTGGGAAGATGGAGAGGATGTTTATAGGAGGGGGAAGCACTGGAGAGAAAAGATGATTGCTGCCTTATTATACCTCATAAGAGAAATCTGCTTCCAGATTGTTAAAGGCTTCATTAATATTAAATTGTCTTTGTTTTGTGATTTGAGATGATCAGATGAAAGGTGCTACAGGAGTGCATGGTGTTAGTGTGATGATTGTGCTCTGACCTGCTGCGTGAATGTGAGATATTCTGAAAGCATAGATCCACACTGAGGATGCCTGTACAGCTCTGAATATGAATGTCACGTATGACCCATAGCTTTACAAAGAAATATGAATTTAATTGCTGATGATTTCCACTTTCTCCTTTAATTTTTAGTCCTCATCAGTAGAATTAAGAACAATTAAAACTGCTCAAGAAAGGAAATATCATATGGTTAGTAGCTAGATTAAATGTTAGACAAATTTGTGGAGGATTAAAGCATTTTGTTTCTTTATCATTCTTTATCCTGCAGGAATTACAACTACCCACTTAATACTGGGTGCTGGAATTCTCCCAATATATTTTAATATATTATGCACTGTGATGCAGTCTTTGAGACTAGCCTTACCAAAGTTACACAATTTATCTAGTGAAGGCCTGACCTGAATGTGTTTGCCAGAGCCTCGGCTTATTTTGTAAAGCTGGTTTACTTGGATTGAAAAAATCCAGTATTAGGCAAAATTTAGATTTGTTAATTAAAAACATTCAAGAGAACAATTGGTGGATGAGATGTCTAATGGACCGAAAACAAGTAATGAGAAGAAAGAATCAAACTGTCACCTGGAGATGGGAGATGACTGGGAGTGTTTGTTGGTTCAGTCAGACCTCTTCAGAAACACTTGAGAAATTCTTGCTTTAGGGGTATATTTTGCTGCACGTTGATGTTTCCAGCCATGAGCTGGATGTTTGGCAGGGATCTCCTGGGAATGTTTCAGAACAAGAGCCTGAAGTGAGACCAGTAGTGGAGGATTTGACTTTTTACCATGGAACTGGGATGAGGAGGGCTGGCGGGATCCTCACAGCTGCCAGCCTGCCTGGCTGCCTCGGGGCAGCCCTCTGTGGGTCTTGGGCCCACCAAACCTGCGCATTGGGGAATGCTAGCTGGGGTGCGAGCTTCAGTCTAGCACAAAATCCAGACACTTGCATTTGCCCAAACATATTACAAAACTAATGGCAGGGTGTTGCAGCCTGTTGATCTCTGCCCACCTATCTTCCAGGCATCCAGACAGCAATCAGATTGGCCCCTGTATATATCTACTAGCTTTGCTGCAATTCGAGACAAGATAAAGATCTACCCACATGGATCTGGTATCAGGATCATAAAGTGAGGCTGTCTCTCTACTCAGAACAGGCACGGTATTCATCACTGACATATATTGAATTAAAGACACTATCTGTACTTACAAAGTAATAATTCCAGCTGAGTTACTCATTGCTGTCACCACCTATAAATGCTGTTGTGTTTATTCAATTAAGAAGGCTAAGCAGATAAAGTACTTCTAAATTTCCAGCATTACTTTCAGATTGCTTACAAGATACAGGACACAAATAATACTGCAGGAAACTTACGGTGATCTGGGACTAATTTCTCTAGTACAAGCAACATTTTCTCTAACCTCAGTAGCACAATTCAGCATTCCTAGCAGAAATAATTTCACGTAATAACAGGGAATTAAATATAGTGAACAACAGTGAGTGAGGCTGGTGTGGAACAGAGATAAATTTAGGTCTAAGACAAGGATATGATTGTAAAACAGAAACTGAGACATATGGGTTCTGGTTACATTAAAAATTAAGAGCTAAATACTGTCTGCCCTGAGGAAGAACATTTCCCAGAGCATCTTCTGCTTCAGGAATTCTGCCAGACACAGCAGAAGTGTTTGACACAGGCTAAAACAGTGAATGTGCATGAAACTTCAATATCAGCTCAATGAACCTTCTATAGACCGTGAGCTGTTGAGCCACAGCTGGCACAGCATGCCTGCCCTGCATTTGCTGGGACAGCAGCATATATGCACAAGCGACCTACTAAACACCTTCTTTGACTACCTCCTGCTGTGATCTGCAGGCTGGTTCATTCTAGTAGCAAATTTTGG
>NW_009625036.1:12523-26848 GCF_000690535.1 Cariama cristata | reverse complement strand
ATTCTGTATGGGATAAGGGGATTCTGATGTAAGGATGTATTGAGTTAGAAATGTGTATGTATGACTAAGGCAACATGTGTTCTGCAATTTGGTACCCATGGAATTTGAAGAAAATCCTGAAGACTTGTATCAAGTATAGATAGCACCTGGTCTAAGAAGCAGCTCTGAGGATGCAGCTTCTTGTTACACGTAGGACTACTTAGCACCTTACTATTGCCAAAAGTGGGAGGTCCTCTTTTCTTCTCCATTGTCTCCCAGCAATTAACCTACCAATTAACACAATTCACTCATCTTGGCTCCCCAAGATTTCCGCTGCTTTAGCAAGCTGAATTGTGTTAGGAAGCCATTTTTCAGCTCAGGCTGTGCCTTGGCACTGTCCCCAGGACATGGGAGCCCTCTTGCTCTCCTCAGAAGGTTGCTGACTCTGAGAACTACAGTAGGGATACAAATATTAGCACTGTTAAACTGTTTAACTGCTCATGCTGTTAGCTGAATTGTCCACAGAACGTTAGCCTACAGCTGCTGGCAAAGCCAGTTCGATGGCTCCTGGATAACTTCTATTAGAAGTAACAGGCCAAATTCTGGTTGCAGTTATACTACTGAATATCTGATATATAGTACTCATCCTGAGTCCTGACTACAACATCTGTTAACTCAAAGCATTCAGCTTTTGCAGATCTTTTTAATAAGAAATTAGGCCAGCTGCTGTAGCATAAGAGCAGCCACAGGTATGGCAGATGTCATTTCCTTGACTCAGAACACCCATTCCCTCTGGGGCACTCTGTGCTGTACAGCAGCAATCTGGTTTTGCTCTGAGACTTTGATGTTATCGGTACCTAATCCCTGCCACACCAGACAGTCTTTGGCTGCAGTCTCCCACGCTGTGGAATTAAAGCCACCAGACTTGGGTTTTGCTACATATGTGTCCTTGTAATATTTTATTGGCGTATATTTGCGCTGGGCATAAACCAGCTTTTCACACTCTGCTCTCAAATTTCAACTAGCATAGCTGAGCTTGCAAGAACATTGTTTTAAGACTGGGTATTTGACAGTATTCTAATACTTGTGTTTGAGATCTTACCCTGTCACTCTATACACAGCAAGGGTTCAGACAGAGTAAAAATAGAATCTGAGTAGCTTGACATGACAGCCGTAAAGTTTCCAGGTCTTACAGCTGGGCACAAGAAAGAACAGCACTGTGGTTCCCATTTACTATAGGCTGAGGTCCTTCTCAGTGACATTATCTTCATCTCAAAAATTCATTTGCTTTTGCCGTCCTCTGCATGATTTCATCATCATCTGTGTAGAGTCATGACTACTGTTACTGTACCACATGAGCCACAAATCCTGTCCTTAGTCATACGGGTATACATCTGAACTACCTTCCAGCTGGTGTCAGTGGGCTCCATCAGGGTTAGCACTCCTGAAATCAAGGGCAAAGTCTGCAAAGTTCAGCAATACTGAACAAATGACCTATCTCAGGGCCCACGGGAGGATGCATCTTGCACATCACTAGTCATCTTCAGTGCCTCATCTCATTTCTCAGTATCAATCTTACTACCTCCTGCTAAAAGGACCAAAGGCAGCTTTTGCAGAATTAATGGGCATTTAAATCCTCGTTATTGTGATAAAAGATACTAATAGAATGCAAACATCACTAATCAGGTCTAAGCCATTTTGTCTTGCTTGTCTTTTTTGCAGTTCAGAGCAGAACTCATATTGTGGAATCATTTTGCCAAACACATGGACTTCTTATCTGTCACGAGGGTGACACTGTTGCATGGCCTTTCAGTTCTAGTACGAGATCTGGAGGGTGAACCTCCTTACCCTGCTTCTTCTGAAAGAAAAGGTCCTGGCACAGCCCCAACAGGGCTATAGTTTTCTGAGAAAATCATTCTTTGGGGTGGAAGCACAAGTACATCACATCTTTAGGAATCTTGAAAAGGCTGAATCATATCAAAGGTAACATGACAGGCCCGACACACTTCCACTATGGTTCCAGCAAGGCAAAGTTATTTCATAAAAAGTGTACGTTTACATTGGAAGGTGTCCAGGCCAATTGTCAGGAGGATGGATGTTCTACTCCCCTTTAGGGTTGAAGCTTTCCTAATGCAGATTTAACTTCTGGCCCCCATGCACCTTCCCATCTGTGACTAAGGCCTCCTGACTAGACAGCAGAAACTTTTTCGTAGCCCACCTCCCCAGCGTTGTTTTCACCATGGAATTATCTTTTTTCCATGTTGGTTTCCTTTTGTGCCAAATAGGAACCACACATTTAGGGCCTTCATCATTCTTTGCAAATACTTGAGGTTTGGGCTTCTGTGCAGCTTGAACTGCTTAAAAATTAACCAGAAGCGAACAACTGGTCACATACACTGCAGGACAGCGCTGGCAGCAGGCTGGTTTCGTGAGATAAAAGAAAACTGGTAACCTGTAATGAGTAAAAAATGGGAGTTTGCCGCAGGGGACATACAAATACTTCTATCATAGTACACAGTGGCTTTTGGCAAAAGATACATGAATGTAGGGCAAAGTTATTAAAAAAAGTTCTTTCATAGTTTAAACCCTGGATCATTTAATGCACTCTTAAATATCTTACTGCATGTATATACAATTCAGGCTTCAGCTGTAAACTTTTCTAAGTGTGATTTCTGGTTCTGCACAGCCTGGACTTTTTCCAAACTACAGCAGATATTGGGCTTCTCCTGCCCTATTTTCAAGAAACACAATTTCAATAAAACAGACTATAGTCCTTAGCTTGAAAAGAGGCAAAGGAAATTATTTTAAAGAGTGCTTAGGATTCCCATGAGAACATAAATCCTCTACAGTGTTTATATCCTCTTCTAACTATTAATGGTATAAAAACAAACCCCTCTCTTGGTTAAGCCAGATTGAGTTTCCCAGTACCTGCTATTAAATTGGATGCAATCCTGAATATTCAGTGCTAAAATGCTCTGATTTATCCTTCCAGTAAACTTCAGAAATGTGCAAATTTCTGTGTCATGGGTTAAGGCATGATTTGATCCTGACTGTATTCACTGAATTGTTTTAGTTGGAGCTTTTGAATTGAATAAGCTTGCGATGTCATGCTGTCTGGTTAGACTTGAGAGAAATTAAAAATGTATGTGAACCCTTCACTTGCTGGTGCCCAGATTTGCACACGCAGTCAGCCTTACAGAAAACAGGATGGGGAACCCCCACTTTAGCTGGGATTTGTTTCCTCACGTGAATGATTACAGTGTTTGCTTGTTCGTTTTTATCTCATCAGCCAAATTTTGTTTCCCTTGGTGACAAATGCAAGTAGCGTAATTTAAGTTGCAGCAGGATTTACCCTTCTAAATCAAAGGTATTTTGATAATGGCCACAGAATGTGGTGGAAATATTAACTGCTAATGTAAATAGTGTAGTCCTGAGTCATATATCTTGTTTTACAAATGTTCGTCCCCAAATTAGAGGCCTTTTCTATTCTGCTTGTCAGGTATCAGGTTGCAGAATTGAACAAACATAGTATTTTAAATTGAACGCTATTCCTGCAAGTATATCCCTTTTTGTCCTTTGGAACAAAACACTCAAAGTCTGAATTATTTTAAAAAAATTGATATCTTGCCTTTCTTCTTTCCTTAACTCACAAAAGGCTACTAAAAATTCACTCTTTTATTTTGGGGGACATAGTACAGAATTAATTTTGATAATTCGGACAGGAAAAAGAGGGTAAAGATGTGTGCTGAGTCATTGCTATTACTTCCATTGAGGTGCCCCAAAAGCCCCATTCCTAGAACAAGACCCCTACTAGGTCTCGTATGAGCTGGGAATGTTTCCTCTGACACCACAGATTTTTCTGAACAATCCTCAGTGAGGTAATTTCTCTTCCATATGTCTTGGTTCTCTAGCTGTAAGAAAGGAAAACAGTCCTTGCCTACCTCACAGAAGTATTGCACATCATGAGAATAAATCCATTAAAATTCATAAAGCACCAGGTGCATTAAAGAGAAGAAGATGATCCTTAGCCTGAGGATTTATAGTTTTAGATACAGAAGAAAATATACTTTCATGAGCCTTGCAGTGCTTGCACCAAAAACCTTAAAAATAATTAAGGCAGATTTGTACATCTGTCTCAATGTAGTAATAAAGTGGCAGCTAAAGAGAGAAGCATCGTCAGAACAGCATCTCCTGCACAGCTTCAGACTCACAGCTGCCTTCTGAATTCCTTGTCCTTAGCCCAGATCCTGGCACACTGCCAATAGAGAGGGGCAAGTTATGCAAGGGGACATTCCTGCACAGGTACGAAGGTGAACTACCTAGTTAAACGGGTATCTTCCACAGACAGCAGAGATGAATTTAGTTTAAAGCTGGATCAGATTAAAGCAAAAATTCAGACATTTAAGGCCAAAGCAGCACTAAAGATTTTAGGTATAAAGACTAAAAGAATGTTAAAAACACTTCTATTACGCTGCATTCAGTGTCCTCTCTGTCTAGATTGAATCTCAGAGGAAACCAGTAGGGGTAGATTCACATCCACCCATCTTGTCCCCAATCTCCTGGGGTTCCCTTTAGAAAGGAAGTCTTTCAAGTACTGCTGTTTAGCATGGCAAAAAATGGTTGACTTGTGGATACAATTTTTGAGGCATGAAATTCAGTATGTCAATGAGATTATATATTTCCTGGTTGATGTGTGGTTTAGAGCCATTTCAGAATTATGCAGTACAGTGTCACTGTTATGTCTTAATCAAGTCATAGACACTGGAGGTTTTATTGCTGTTATTTACATATCAGACAAATATACAGGGAAGCACCATCTGCAAAATAATGCAGAATAATAATGTGATTATTGATTAATGTTGCAGGTGTTTAGGATGACCATGAGGCTCTGCCGTAGCTCTTGGTTTCACTTATTGCTAAGTCGGTACTTCAATTTATGATTAAAACCACTTCTAAAAGCAAAATCATCACCGAAAAATTCAAGAAATGAAATTTCTAGCAGCATCCTCCCTGCCAAAAATTCCAGACCTGACAACGTCATATATAATATCACAAGAAATAATAATTAATTTCATCATTTCAAAGTGTCTTCAAATCTGAAATCAGTGAGGGTGAATACATGTATCACCAGGCCAAGATTCATGCTTTTAAAATAAACGCCACAATTATGTCACATATATCATCTCACCATTTGTACACTTAGCATTCCTCATTTGCAGAAGTCCAGATGTTTCCTGTGTAAACTTCTGTGCACATATGCAATTGATAATTTGAGAGGAAATTAATGAATTGAGAAGATAAGCCAATCTGGGCTGAAAAAGATGGTCTCCAGCTGTGAATGGAAGTGATTTATCATTGAGCTAAAGGATCAGCTTTTCTAGCTCAAACCAGCAGATACATCATTACATTTAATCCAGACTTCCACACAGATATTTAGGAGTTTTGCAATTGACTTCAGCAGAGCCAGGATTTCACCCATAGTGTTTGCCTAGGCTGAAAGCCCATTCCCCACAGTTGTGTTATTCTTATTTATTTATTTAGTAAATGTGGTTATTTCTGTAGTGGAGGAATAAAAACCATCATTTTGTGCACTTGGGGTAGAAAGATTGCAGCTGTAACTGCTGCTTAGCACAGCAAAACAAGAATGAGCTTTATTCTCTCTTTTTAAGCTTTGGTAATGAGAATGGCTGGTTGGCCTGTCATTGTTGACACCTGCCCAAACCAGTGAACACTTTAAGGTTTTGCGGACTAGAAGCATGTGCCTGGTTGGAAACATGAATACCTGAAATATGCAGGCAAACTATTATAATTTGCTCAGGTAAATGTTTGTAGGAAGTGAAATTATAGGTGATACTTGCAAATGTTTAGATCAGGACATAGTATTTTACTGGGCATGAGGCTCAGCAGAATAAAGTGTTCCCAAACCACACCACTAAACCTGTGGTGTACAGGACTAGCCAGAGAGAGATGAAGAGATGAGATCGTAACTCAGATCTCAGGTACCAGTCATACAGACATTTGGTCATTTTATGCAAACATAATACTATAGAACTGAATTTAGATTTTGCATGCCCAAATTACTTTTCATCTGACTCATCTTCATGAACTAGCTTACTCTGGGTCTCAAAAAGCAACTGGGCTGGTGTGAAGAAGGGGATGGGAATCTATGGTGTGGGAGACCCTTTCCAGAGACAGCTGTAAGGTCAGTTTGGATGTAACATTGCACCGTATGTCTCACTTATCCTTTACTTGTCTGAGGCCTTAGAAACAGCTCAGCACACCAGAAAGGGTTTCCAAATACTGCCACTATGAAGATAATCATTAAGATTACAGTTTTCTTGAATTCCCTTTTACTTCTTACACTACTCTGCTGTACTAAGGGATTCAAAGCTCCAGTAACTTGCTCAGTTCCTTCCTCTTGGTATAGGAATTATAGTCCTTTATGTAGCAGAAACAGAATAACGTGACTTATGTCACAAACACACGGGTGTGAATTCCACTGCACATGCATCATGGCAAAGTCACTGGGGAGATACAGAAGCCGTGAAGTGGGTATCTTCCCACTGCAGATGCAGGTGGTGTTTTTATGGAAAGCTACAAAAGAGAGTTCTCTCAGCTGCTGCTCCATGACTAATATAATTTGGCCCATTCTCAGTAAGACATTGATAGAATAGAAAAACATGCGGGTTTCAGATGGCCTGGCTAAGTGCAACTTGGAGGAGCAAAAAAAAGATTTTTATAAGCTTTTCATCCCAGTTCCTTCTGATTTGAGGTCCCAGTAATTCTAATTAATGTATTTTGTGTGCTGACACCCTGTCAGGGTCAGGAATTTGGGTTTTTGAAAGATAAACTGTGCAACGTGTTTAATTTTAATAAGTTAAACTCCAAACAGAACTCTTTGAGGTTCAGATACATGCTTGGCCAAAAAGTCCTTGCCCCATATAGTATGAGATCACCAACTTGAGGAACTACCAACCAAAGGCAAAACTTGGTTTTTCTGCATGAGCAAAATAAATTTGAGGCACATACTATGTTCAGGCAGGAAACTAGTCCCACTAGCACCTGGAATGTTGAGACAAAGAGGGATATTCAGGCAAGGCTGTCAAAATACCATCAGTGCTTTAATGCCCGTCTAAAAGAACAACCCTCCCTTCTGCCAAACAAAGTAAAACAAACAAGAAAAAGCCACAAAGCAGAACAAATAATATGACAAAAATAAGCATAAAAAGATCACAACAGTGGTCTTTCTAATTGTGTCCTTTATCTAAGACTTCCTATGAGCAGCTGTAACAGCACTTTTAGGAATTATTTCCTGAAAAATGTGGATTTCAGCCCTTATATTTAAGGTTTTGCCTATTACAACTGTCTGCCCTTACTTAAATTAACATTACATTTTAATATTCTCTTGATCTTAATAATAGATTTGATGGCGAGCTCCACAGGCTACACGTGATTCTGTGGTGGTAAAGAAAAAACCTACTCCAATGTTGTTAGCACTTCTGATACATTTGGTGGCCATTCATTTACATTTTACTAGAAACAGCCAGTATGAACATCTGATAAATTCAAAATCACCTTCTGAAATTTACTTTTTCTAGATTTAAACAAAATGTTCAGCCTTAGGTTCAGAACTTATCCTCAGGCCACAGTTCCTCATGCAGTTGTGTACAAAGTGTTACCTTCAAAAAGCAAAAAGAATGAGTGTAGTTACCGGATTAAGTCAAGCAGTGCATCTGCAGAGCTCATAATGGGCTTTCCACTCTCTTCAGTGCTCTCCTTCTGTGCTGCTCCACCAGGATGGATAATGGAGACCATAATTATTCCCACGATCACAGCCACAAATGTTGTCCACAGGTAGTAAGTGACGGTTATGATACCTAATCGACTGGAAGTCTTGGCATCCAGGGCTGCTAGCCCAGACATTAAGCTGTGGAAAGAAAACACCACATATAGAGTATCTTTTGCATAACATGCATGCAGCTGAAAACCTAATTTCCTAAGTATTCCAGTTCACCTGCTTCTCTTAGGATTGCCTACATATCAGTGTTTTTAGAAGCTTGCCAGTAACCCTAACGCTGTAGCATGTTTCCCAACTGCCATGTGAGATTCTGGTTACTTGAAGGAACTTGCAAGCTCAGGCTGCACACATGGGAACCGAATCCTATGGACTGTTCCCTGAAGTTCGAGGGACAGTTTTACATAACCTACACATGTGATGTCTCAGTTCACAGGAGCAATGGCACTATTAGTCAGAAAAATTTAGGTATGAAACTCTACACATAATTTTACAGAATCATAGAATAATTCAGGTTTGAAGGGAACTCTGAAGGAAATTGGATCAACACCCTCACCCCTTCCTGTGTGAGGCAGGACAACAATTTCAAAATAAAAAACCTACGGGGCAATTTTGTCAGATAGCCCTTTTTTACCTAAAATAGTAACTTTTTTTTTCTTTCTAAATCAATACAAAGCATAATATATTTTTGCTTTACCAGGAGGTAAAGATTGGGGAGCGGACTGTGATTCAGTATGCCTCCAGTTGAAGTGGAGACAGTGTATGGCACGCAAAGGAAACTCCTTCATGGGCAGATGTGGCTGCACAGTGGGGAGCACAGAAAAGGCTATGGTCACTTCAGTCTTTTCTTTCCTCTTTAGCTCCCTGCCCACCACTGCCACAGGATGAGCAGTGTCCATCCTCTTGCTTGTGTATCTTGCTTCTGCCATGCTATACAACTCTCCACCAAGTTCTTTAGCTCCTGCTGACCCTCTTTTATAGGCAAATTAGACAGGGCACTGTTTGGTCCCTGAACTTGCTCCAGGCTGCTCTGACATAGACCCTGACACTGTTTCCAAGTGACCTGAGGCTGAGATTTGAGTTTCCAGTGACATCAGTGTTGCTTGGGGCTTTAAATTGAGATTTAGCTTTGAATAATTCTCTGTAAACTCTCCAAAGCATACACCTCAGGAAAACTGCAGGTGAAATAAAATACCACGTTTACTATTTGGTGTGCCCCACTGTCTAGCCTTTCTCATCAAAACAGAACTGTTTATCAGGCCTTTCCTCATAAATAGTCATTTACTAAGCTGCACCTCCTTGAATGAGATCTCCTTGCCCTCACTCTCTGAGTGAGATTGCCTAGAGCCAATGCTAAAGTGCAGCTTAACCTTTATAGTAGATTTAATGAAATCAAATGGGTGGGATTTAGTGCTCAGGTTCTTGCTATCCACTAGATTAATTAAGAAAATGTATTGCTTTTCTGCATTGCCAATTTCTCATCTAGCATGGGTTTTGTTAACACTATAGGAGCAAGGGGAAACATTGGTTGCACTGTAATATGGATCACTTAGAAAATGAGCATCTCCATAACTCTCATTCTTGTAACCATTGTTCTTCCCTCTATCATTGTATTTGATAAGAATTTCACCTTTCTGTGTGTCTGTAAAGCACTGTTTACAAACACAGCACTACCTATTAAAAAAACAGTAGAGCAGTAATGATACTTGGTTCCTTGGCATTTCCCTTGGATGGGTCCATACAGAAGAGTAAGTATTCTAAAATAAGTTTTTGATAAAACAGTTGAGTTAAACACATTTATCTCAAATAAATGTGTTCGTTTTCTGTAAAACAACCTCTATGTTGTTACAGTTCTAGGACTGAACTCTTCTTGCAGGCTGAGGTTTCACAGGCCATTGAGCCAGTTCAACAGCTCGTTGATGCCCAAAGGAGATATCTATATTGTACTAGACTTCAGCATTGTTCCACCCCCCACCCTAACCTTCCCAGAATATAAAAAGGTTGATTCTTAACTAGCTGGATGTTTTTCATGGTAATAATTTTCAGTGTTCTTTATAGATATATCATGTGGGGAAACACACCAGTGGTATGAAGGCCTGACTGTTGACCAGCAGGTCTGTAACTTGTAGGTAGGACACCATGCAGAGTGATTACTTGAAGAGGGCACTACCAAGGAGACAGAGAGTGCACTTCTCTTCCTGATACTGTCCTGAAGCCACTATTAATGTGGTAAGGCCGCACTGGTTCTATTGCCCTTGATGCCGCTACATTGTGTTTGTTCTACAGAAAAACGGAGAGATGAACCCTGCACACAGCACTTGAACTGTCTTGACTGTTCACCTGAGAAGTATGTTCAGAAGTACTTAGGGACAAAAATCCTAATTAAATATATCCGGTGGTTCATGTGCCTTTGGGGGTGCTACCTCAGCCTCCAGATTTTGGGCTGTTAGGATCTGGGAGGATGTTGTGCAGCTAGAATCTAATCATACATTGGCTCTTAGGTGACAAATCCTGAGGGGGCTAATAATGAGATTGTTCTGTCTTGGGGATATTCATTAACAAGATCATCATCTGTAATGAGATTATCCTGTCACCAGATAAAGTCATGTTCAGTTCATGCTGTGATGAGAAAGTCCTCAAAAGTAATTAACTGTGGAGGTGCAATGGGGTAACTGTGGTGTGACAGAAGCATGAACAAAGGTCTGGGTTCAGACAAAGCCCTATGTTTTCCATGGCCTGCAATGGTCAGATTTAAGAAGGGACCAGTGGAAGCAATTCTCCAAAGGCTGTGGAGTAACACTGGTCATATCATTTTAAGCAATGGCTCAGAATCATTTTCAGAAAGAAATGCCTGTAACTAGTATGAGACAGTAATCACTTATTAACTGTTTTTCATTTGACTTCATATGTTTGATGTCAGAGGGAATGGGACAGAAGACATAAAGATTAAGAGACATTGATTATCACAGTTGTTGTATGAAGTAAGACACAGATACGTCACAGGAGCTCCTCACCATTGATCTCTAGAGATCTCACCATTGATCTCTAGAGCTCTAACTTTCACATAACGTAGCCAAAGAATGACAAGAAAAAGTACTTTTCTTGTTTCCTAGGGAATAGGGAAGTCAGGAGGAAGAAGCTTCCAGATGGTTTAAGATCACCGTATTATGTTCAGGTTTTCCCTTTAAATCTAATTTTCATCAGACTCTCTTGGCTACACACAAACTTCCCCAACAGTTTCCCAAGCTTCTAAGATTGAAAAAAGATGTTCCCATGCCATCCACTACTAGACTCTGATGAAACACAATGGAATGAAAAACAGTGTACCTTTAATTCTTGTCAAGTCTCAGAATCTGGTTAGGCTTGAAACAATAGGACAGATACTTGATTCATAGATTAAAATCATTTCACTTCCTATATAGCTAAGTAGCTTCCACATGTACATTCCATGCGTAGCTTCCATAACATGTTTTAATGATTGCCAAATGGACAAAACAGGATTAAAACAATGAAAAACAATCTGCAGCTTTTCTGAATAATTATAGTACATCTCACTCATTTAATCAATCATCTGGCAAAAAAAATTCCACAAAAGTGTAATTTCATGTTCAGGCACCATTTCTTAGTTTGTATAGAAAAAAAATGATGTCAAGCCTAAAGCTTCCAAAATACATGTTAATGAGTTTTGGGTGAGATATTAAATCTTGTAGTGCAGGATTTAGGTGAAATCTCTGATTATTACAATTTAAGAGGTTTCTTGTACCTTGCTTTGAAATATCTGGTGCTGGATATAATAACAGACACCATAATAAACTAAGTAGCCCCATGACCTCTTTCTCTCCTGCACTGATTGTTCCAATTACATGTAAAAATGATCTTCCTGTGGCTTTTCTTTCTTCTGTCTAGAATAGTGTGCTTCATTTTCTTTTAATTCTGTCTTGTTTATCCAACAAATCTTGGATGAAATTGTGTATTCTCAGAGACTACACATGATTTGAAGTATAGCCTCCAAAATTGTTATATCTGCTGTATATCTGAGTAAACATCTGTCCTATGGTCCTTACATGTCTGGAGCTTTCAACTCTTCAAAGTTGTGTTTTGATAACCTGAAGACCTCTACACAATGCAAACCTGATGCTCCACAATATTTCCAGGTGTACAATCTTTCTAAGGTTTGTATTTTTATTCTTAACAAGTAAAAGACATCTGTCTTTTTTACTGGGACTTAGGTTATTCTAAATTGACTCTGCTTTGTTTTTGGGGAAATAAGTTGTTCTGATGCAGCCAAATCTATCTTGTCTCTTCTCTGAACACATTTAGCCACATTTTTATTGGATAAAGAGAGTCAGAAAGCCAGTAAACCAAATGGCAGCATTTTGACCAAAAGGTGGATATGGCCAAAGAATCAAAAAAGTTTCTTTACTTGCAGCATTTTAGTGGGACAGATACTTAAGACAACTATTTCACAAAGACTTCAATTGTTTCATTGCTGATAAATTATTTTATCTAGGATGGCTTGATAAAAGTTTGTTTATTGTTTTTGGACAGTCTCCGTGTGATTCATGAAAGGTTACAATAAATTATTTCTTTATGGGGCCCTTGTTGATGGAGGAAGGTGAAGAGCGAAGCCAGGATCAGTGGAAGATGTAATGAAACGTAGATTAAGCTTTTAAGGGGAAATTAGAAGGGAAGAGGAAGACCTCAACAGCTCCAGGAATTATTATTATATGAGATTCATGAAAAATGTAAAGTCAGTTACTAGGCTGTTTAAAATACTGGTAATAGTACAAACCAATGAAACTATTAAGTAGTAAGTTTCATGTCTGCTTTGAGAGGAATCTGTGTAAAACCCCCAAAACTACTATAGCACTTTTGATGTAATGAGGAAGGGAATTCTTTCAATATCTTGGAAATCTAATTAGTCCCATGCAAACAAGTAGTTAAACCCTTACGAGCACCTCTAGGCTTGTTCTGGCTGTCACTGATAAGTGTCAGAGTACTTACAAAGTATTTTACTTACAAATAAAAATAGAACTTTCTATCTTCTCTGCAATTCTCTATTTTTTTCCGTTGCTCTCTGATAAAAGCACATTTTTTGACCTGTCTCAAGATCAAAACCTATATCCCCAGAAAGGGAAAATACAAGAAGCTGCTGTTAAGACCCTATTCTGCATGTTTATTTTGTCTTCCTCTCCACCAGAAGCCATCTGGATGTTGCGTTGAAATAGATGGATTATGGATAAAGTTATCAGAAGGGATTACTGTGATTAGAAAGACATTAATCCTGTCAAGAAGTAATGGTCAAGTATTAACCACCAACAGTTGTTCCTAGAATCATGTTTGTTTTCATTCATCCCATACCCTCCCTCACATTCTCATTTTGTAATTGCATGCCGTAGAAAAGACCTTCCTAAGCAAGTTCTCCCAGTGAGGCTGGGAAGCTCCTCTAACAGCTACATTAGAGATGATTATATTACAGTTCAGCATCATGAAAGTGAAGTGCTGGCTTCACTAATGCTGCTTGATCATGCAGGCAGGCTGTCGCTTACCTTTTTGTCAAGGTCAGTGCCTTCAAGTTTCAACATGGTAATAATCTCCATTTCTATAGCACAAGCTATTTAATCATCTTAAAATGCTGTACTAATATAACCTATCATCATACAGGAAGGCAGTATCTCCATTTTACAGACAAGAAAACAGAGAAATTAAGGCACTTTATTTGAAGAAAAACAATTTACAGTGAAGAAAGATATGCCTGAAGTGATCCCTCTATTGCAGTGGACCATCAGACTTTTCCTCTCATGTGTCCAGCTCTCTGTGCTTTCATGATAGGCTGCTTCACTTCCATGGAGAAACATTTATGGAGAAACAGTTTGCATCAAAGAAAATAAGAATCTTTACAGTAATGAGAGAAAGAGATAAGAAACTTAATGATAAGAAACTTTCTCTAGCTCTTTCTATAGTTTGATGCTCGATTTTGGTCTTAGTGTCTAGTGTAGTTAAAATCATATCAGCAGTGAGAAACAGGGATCAGAATGACTTTTTCTTTCCAGGATATTCTTTTGCACTCTTCTAACATGACAGAATACCTACAGAGCAAGACACTGCCATGGCTGCGATAGAGAAGCCTGCTGCTCTCATCACATGCCAGAGTGACAGTGGTACTGGTGGGAGGACCGCAGCCCGTCCCTGTCTCTGCTTCACCCTACATGGTCTGCCCTTACTCACAGTGATATGTTGTAGTTTTGTTTTTTCATCTCCAGATGTCATATTATGCTGCGCAGGAAAAAACACCTCCTGCCCATACATGCGCAAACAGCTAGTTAGCACATCTGTCGGTCTGTACTGGTACATATATTACAATCAAGTGGCATCTTGGTTAGAAGCTGGTGCCACCCTACACCTCCAGGCCCATCACTTCTAAGTGATGCCAGGACCTCGCATGTGGCATGACACCATTTGTCGAAGTACAGAGGAAGATAAAATCCAGCAATAAACCATGCTCACATCCCAGACTAAGCTGGATCAGGTATGTGTTGTGCACTTGTAGA
>NW_009625036.1:0-12472 GCF_000690535.1 Cariama cristata | reverse complement strand
TCCATGTATGTTTGTGTACAGTCCAGACAGGTAATAAAATGACACCCAGGTTCTCTGTGAATTTTGCTCTGACTGCAATAGTTTTGCAGACTACTGGTGTATTAACCGGCTTCTGCTGATCTGAACACAACTAAGGAACTATCACGAACACTTGTAGTCAGTGGAATGATCCCCAATGTCATGTATTATTAAAAATTTTGTAGTATTACAGCATGATTTTCAAAGGAGACAAATCAAGTAATAGCAAACGGTATTTTTAAAGTTTAGATAGCAGTATTACAGCATGATTTTCAAAGGAGACAAGAAGTCTAGAATCCTCCTGAAGATCCAAGGGGCTACTAAGTTTTGTCTCCCTTGAAAATCAAGTAATAGCAAACGCTATTTTTAAAGTTTAGATAGCGTGATATAAATGAAATAGTGTCTACACTCAAAAAAAAACAAATACAAAAAGTGGTAGCTGATTTACAAATAGGACTGTTGCAGCAGTTTCTGTATGGTTAGATTATCAGCTGTAAACAGCACTTGAAATGTGAATTAACTTTTCAGAGAGCCTCAGTATATGGCTATTTTACTAAACACAGTGGAAGCTCAAAGGTGTCAGGCATGATGGAAAATCTGGCTCTTGATCTTCAAACAATGAACAATATGTTAGAAGATCTCACTGTCTGCAAATCACTGTTTGCAGTGATTGTGTTTAATTTTACAGCTAGGCTGCTGGAAAAGAAACTGAAATCTACAAAAGAAACCAAATCTACATTTCTAGTACATCTTAACATGCAGCTTTTTGAGATTGGAGATTTTTTTTTTTAAATAATGCTTTATAAAATAGTAAGAGTTTTCTTTTTTACCCAAAATGTGCGATCTCCTTTTCCTTATTATCTAACACTTCTAACTCATAATGATAAACTGACATATATAACAAAAATCCTGCCAGGAATTCATATCCCGTATTGTATTTTCTTAGTGTGCAATAGGAAATCTGTTTTTATGGACTAACGTAAACAAGGCAGGACTTTGTACAGCACACAGTGAAGATCAACGTCCAACAGCTATTCCGTCACTGCTTCCTCCCAAACAGCCCAATATGCGAGGCTACTGTGATATATCTATGAATGCTAGAAGGGATGAACAGCAACCTTTGATCACTGACTGATAAAGGAGATCTGAGACACTGTAGTATAGTTAATGCAGAATTCAGGCTGGCTTCTTGATTTTAGCTGTTCTGATTTAAAAAAAAGCATTTCCTAAATTCAAAGGTCAGGACGCAAATGAAAACAAATTATCTATTAAATATGGATATGCAGCTTCACATCTGTGGAAAGAGCCAAGAATCTTAATAATACTTGATTTTCTGTTTTGTCAGTTCTTTCAAGTGTTTTTAGATCAAGAAAAGGGCAAAAGGATTTGAAACACAAATTTGGATTATAAACAAATATCAGATTTATTCAATTGTTCATAGTTCATATATGTTTCTACCCTAAAGAAACAGAGGGAATCCAGCCAGCCTCTCAAGCTTCACAAGTGATTGCCATTTCTTTTGCGAGACACTAAGTATTTTAGAGCTCTTAGAGGACTACAGAAAATTTCTGTCAGGTCACAAACTGCTCATACTCCATTTGTAATCACTTCAGTGCTTTCCACACCCATTCACTTCGTGACCATAAATTTCTATTGCACATCGCTAGATCCCTACTGATACTGCCTAAATAATTTGCACTGAGTCGGTCCAATTTTGTCATTACGACAGGCATAACTCTGCAACATGTCATTTTTCACTGAAATAGTTTGGACCTCTAGGATGCACAAGCAAAAGAAAACTCTAGAAAACAGTATAGGATCTGACCATTAGACTCCGTATTCCTAAACACAGCTAAAAACATTGATAATGTTACAGATCATAATACAGTGAAACCTCTGAAGATGTCTGAGGCACAGAGGAGGGATTCTTAATAAGGTTTCCTAAGAAGGTAGAATGGAATTTTCCTCTACAAGCTCAAGTAAACTCAAAGCATCCTTTGGAGGACTTTTGAGGTAACCTGACATCAGTTCTGCAATATAATAGCAATATGGATAATTTAAAGTAGTATAATGGTGTTGAGTGAGATTACTCCCTGATCAGTTCTTCTTACCCCTGGATAATCCTTCCCTTTCAGTTTCGTCCATGTACAGTTTTGCTTTCCACTCTGAAAGTAAATGTATTTATTCCCTCTACTCATGTCCTTAAAACTTGTATCTCTAGACTGACTTTCTCTACAATAAAGACTGTAAATCGCATATCCTAGGAAAGGGCCAACAGCTTGTTCTCACTGGGGTGAAATATATTTTTATTATTATTTACTTTACAGTGATACACATGACAAGAAGTTCAGAAATGGGACATTATACACACTTTACATTATCACTCAGGTACCCCACAGATTTTCGCACACTAACCCAGCAGAAGGTTTACCCTCCTCTGTTGGGGAAGGCCTGTTCCTGAGCGCCAATATTTTTCTGTTGGCAAGGCAACACAGGTGAAATAGAGCAAAAAGTCCAGAGTCTAATAATGTGAAGAAAAAGCCCTGTGTTTCCAAGAGCAATTTGATTCTATGGGAAAATACAGCTGCTTTGGTACATTATAAAACATTGTTTTGAGCAGGCTCCTGAGAGAGCTGTAGGCAGCATGCTGCAGCTGCTCTTCAACACCTCACTAGATGATACACTACATAAATTTGATTGCACTTGATTATGCCCCAGTCTGGCAGCTGCACAAGCATAAGAACAGAGCGACTGGTATTTAGGAAAGAATGACCAGAGAGAATTGTTTAGCTCATACATAGCAGAAAAGACCAAGCCAAAACTGACCAGAGGCTTGTGTTACCTATCCTTTCCTGTTCAGTCTTCAGTTAAACCATGTGAATTTGTCAAGACAACTTAGAAACTATCTCTCAGTACCAGGCATGGATTAGAAGAAATAGTATGACACATATTGTCATTCACGTAAAACCAGTATTAATGAGTGAATTAATTTTGGCTGTCCTCTTGGTTTAAATTTAATGATAAATAAGAAAAAAGAGAGATTTCATAGCCTTTTAGAGATCTGTATTTTCTTTCTGAATAGACATTATATTGACCATATCAGGCACTTATAATCATGGTAGAAGATTTATTATTATTATTTATTATTAATTACAGTGCTGGCCTCTGAGTGTTTGGGCGAATTTTTTCATCCCTAACAAATGGTAAGCTTAAGTAGCTAAAAAGACAAATAACCTCCAGTCTGTGATCTATTACCAGTTGCATCTACAGCTGACAGCAAGCAAAACAGTCCACGACGCAATTCACCCAAGCGAGTGGTCTGTCTCACAGCACGTTTTTAACCAAACCCTAAACTCCCAAAGAACATACTGTTGCCGTGAAGTTATTTAAGGTACATCTGCACAGACAACTGCAGACAGACATAAACTCGCTCTGCCTTTGCTCTGAGCTGCCAAGGCTGGTCTGGAAGCCATATAGCCACATTAGTCCTTCGCATACGAGCTTGGGCGTAAAGCCACACTAATGCGGCTATACGGCTTCCAGCATGGATCTGGCACCAGTCTGCCCAGTTTGGCTCATGGGCTAAGTGGGTTCACACCTGCTTGCACCCAGAGTATCTCCACATCCTTTTGCACAGTTTATACAATTGTCAGCTCTTCAAATGAGTCCTGAGAGGCAAAATTTGGTATGGCATAGTACAGCTGAACAACAACGGAATTCCATTAGAAAAGAATGAGCAATATTTTTCATTAGTGGGATGTTAAAATATCAATGCGTTCCTCAAAGCATTGAGCTGTGAAAAAAAAATTATATGGGGAAAAGGGTACTATAACGGAGTAGTTTCTAATTAAATACTAGGCTTTAACAGCATGAGTAAGAATGACCCACTCAGGAATCTGAGCAGAAGGATAAGGGATTACCAGAACTGATGGCATTATGGACAGGAATCCCCTTAAAGAAAGACAGTTCTATATTTAGCATATCGTATTTAATTCAGCAACAAAACCCCAACAATAACAAACATTTATTACTACCCTCAAATGAGCCTTCAAATAAATATAAAATTTTATTAGCATATACTTGCTTGTAGCGGGCACAACATACTCAGACGAACAAGCTTTATAATTTTAAAAAATACAGGTCAAATCAGTTATTTAGCTTTGACTATAAAGGCAACATTTCTTTAACAGATTCTGCACATGGAAAAGGATCAAATCTCTGCTACTCATTATAAATATCTAGAAAATGGTCAGCGGTAAATAAATACAAAATGTAATAATTATCCTAAGCTTAAACAAAACAAACTGCTTTCTCTGAAGGGAATATTCACTGGGGTAACAAGCCTGTTACAACAACTGAACAGTTCGATTCTGCCCTCACAATTCTTTCCCACAGGGAGTCTCACTGCTTACTGCTAATCATAGTCTTAGAAAACTGGGCCCTATATCTATTACCAGATAAAAGCTTAATCATATAAACAAGGAGCGTGTTGAAATAAAGGAAGCAATTTTCTATTACGTATTATTATAGGTAGACATATAAGACAAAAAGAACTCAATAGGTTTAGCTGGTGTAAACCTGTGTAACTCTGGCTTTAGCTTCCTTTTCTGAAGAAGCAAGACTTATGCAGTTGAACTCTGTGTGTGTGAGAACCCTTACTAATAACATTTTACTTAATTTATCTCTCAAATTACACAGAGGGGATGGAAGGCTCCAAAAGAGAGAATTAAGTTCCCGTAAGGTCTGTGAAACTATATGGCTGAATACAGGAGAGAAATAATCTGTGCGCTTCTAGCACTATCTTGCAAAAGCACCAGGGGCTCCAAGCCCTGCCTCTTCTCCAACCTCCCTTACAGACCTGCTTCACACACATTTTGCAATTAGCCTTTGAAGACACAGGAGCTCTGGTGCGGGTGGCGGTTCTGCCTGCCCTGAGCTCTGCAGGGTGCTGGGAGCCAGACCTCCTCCTCCCCTGCCAGCTCACTGGCACCTCTGCCTTTTGAACAGAAAGGGAGAGGTGAATTTCCTTTCTGGGGTAAATGCCACCGCTCTCTGCCTACTGGAGAGAGGTAAATAAGCTCTCTGCCTACTGGAAGGAATCCATGCCAAAAAGAAGCATTAAAAATGCCTCAGCAGTGGTAAATTTTTCAGTCAGAGTTTGCAGCTTCTGCAAAACCTCCATCACAACAACATAGGAAGTTGTAACAGATGAGGTTTGACCAACGCCCTCCCCAAAAAACATAAGCCAGTGCAGTTACACTTACTGAAAATCAAGTTTCTAGCGCACTGGAAGTCGATGAGTACAAAACTGTTAACCTGAGATGAAGATGATGGGGCAGGGAACGGGCACAAGGACAAAGATGCTCCGATGCGAGGTGACAGCTCGTGCGTTATGGCACGGTACCCACCAGCACAGCTGGCCGGCACTCGAGCCATGTCTGGCACTGCTGGCACAGACAAGGATTTGGTCAGAGGGTTTATATTCTCTTTAGCAAATGTGAGAAGATATTAATGGGAAAGTTGAGTGTTCGTCCCTTTCCCAGTTTTTTGCTTCGTGCAGAGCACAAAGACATTAACATCAGATTTTATTATTTCAAGCGTTTTAAGAAGCTGAGAAACTAAACTGATGCACAAGTATCTCTGCCAATTGACTTGTCCTGAAAGCGCTACCTGCAGGTGAAGGATACATGTGTGTGTAAGTTTATAATTAACTATGGTGAAAGAAAGTAGAGATTTTATTATTTTCTGGGTAGGCAGCACTATTGGAAAACGCCTCGGATGAACGGTCTCCCAGACGCCCAGGTCCTCCCTGCCCTGGAGCGGCTGAGCGCCCCTCACCACTGGTGGCTCCGCCGTCTGCCAGACAGAGCCACCTCCTGGCCGCAGGGTGTAATACAGACTGAGCCTCCACACCCCCCGGGAAACGCATTAGATAGAAGGAAAGACGGTTTAACAAACTTCAGCACCTTTGGCCAGCTGATCAGCAGATGTCTCTCTGAAGACCTGGACCCGTGGGTTTTTAAACATATCAGAGCCTCAGGGCAGGATGCACTGAGATTCACCTCTTGTCACTGCCACGTATGTGTCTGCCTGTTTGAAAGAGGTACGTGTTGAAACCTTTTGCATATAAGGGAGAAAATATACTATTTGCATTGCAGTTGTCAAATGAGGATCAAGGCCTCTGTCCCAAAGAGAATCAGGGAACTTCAGATCTCCTGCCATCGATCTTTCAGGCTTGTTGAGGACATCCCATTGTCCAACTGCAGTAAGAGCTCAGGCAGAGCCTAAGCAAGTAACTATGAATTCAGATTTGGCTCCTATTCTCTCCATGCTCTCTGACTATTCCCATTCCCAGGTTTAAAAATAGTATCCTATGTTTACACATACAATAAGCACTGTACATCTGGCAACTACAGGGTCTAAAATTTGATCTTGTAATGCTCCATTACTGAGTATTCCTAGAGCAGACACAAACTGCAATGAGAAAGCATATTGGAAAAAAACACTATGCCATTTTTGCTTATGTCAGATGCACTTTAGTGTAAACTGCAGTCCAATATGCTATCAAAATACAAAAGTGAAAAACAACGCAACTTCACTGAGCCAAATACTTACTCCTCTTTAAGTCTCTGTTGTTTTCTGTAAAACTCTTCCCTACATAAGGGAGGCCAACAGCATGCTGGCTTGTATCAGCAATAGTGTGGCCAGCAGGACTAGGGAAGGGATTGTGCCCCTGTACTCGGCACTGCTGAGGCCGCACCTTGAATTGTGCTCAGTTTTGGGCCCCTCACTACAAGAAAGACCTTGAGGTGCTGGAGCGTGTCCAGAGAAGGGCAACGAAGCTGGTGAAGGGCCTGGAGCACAAGTCTGATGGGGAGCGGCTGAGGGAGCTGGGGTTGGAGAAAAGGAGGCTGAGGGGAGACCTGATCGCTCTCTACAATGACCTGAAAGGAGGGTGTAGTGAGGTGGGGGTCAGTCTCTTCTCCCAAGTAAGAAGTGATAGGACAGGAGGAAATGGCCTCAAATTGTGCCAGAGAAGGTTTAGATTGGATATTAGGAAAAATTTCTTCACTGAAAGGGTTGTCAAGCACTGGAACAGGCTTCCCCAGGAAGTGGTTGAGTCACCATCCCTGGAGGTATTTAAAAAGCGTGTAGATGTGGTGCTTAGGGACATGGATTAGTGGTGAACTTGACCATGCTAGGTTAATGGTTGGACTTGGTAATCTTAAAGTTCTTTTCCAACCTAAATGATTCTATGATTGTGTGAAGATTATTGATGTAACCAGACAACTGAAATAATATCAACCCCAATACTTAATGAGGGTTCATGTCACAACAAAAACAAAAGTTCATGCAGGGCTCAAACTGGCAGCCTAGTGGTTGGTGGTTGCTTTTCCAAGATTTTTCTGTCTGTGGGAAAACAAAAACTAAGACTACAGGTGATAGGAGACATCAGAAACAGGTATAGGAGCTCTGGGATACTGCACTTCCAGGTTCTAGGACAGAGTTGGGTAAAACAAGGAACTGTACATTGAAGAAACAGTCTCCTGTTGCTCCACTGATTTCTTCTGCATTCAAGGAACTTCTAAAATAAACACCATTCAGAAATACTTGACTATATCATCAGTTTCTCATTCCTAATGGATACAATCTGCAAAGTTCCTGTTTTAACTCTCTAACTATCAGGTCAAAAGAGGGATAGCACAAATTTTTAGCCATTTCTGTTTAAGGCTGGATTTGTGCTAGTGACCTGTAAGTGCAAGATTTTCTAGTCTATTATCAGTCTTCTGAGCCACACACTTGCTACCTTTTACTTCTGCTACAACCCTTCAAGATAAACTCTGGACTTTGAGACAGAGTATTTTGCACTGAATGCCTCTTTTAACCTTCCCTTCTTACCTTTCCAAGTAATTTTTTTACTTGTTAGTTCAAGGAAGAACTTGCATTAATTTTAACTAGGAGAGTAAGATTTAGAGCTCTTCTTACGGTGCTGTACCGCTGGCTTTTGTAAACAACAATAATAGAGAGTAATTTAAAAGATAATTTAAATGCCATTGCTCCTGCAGGACAGGCTGAGAATATTCCAAATCCACAAAGAAATTTAGTTTAAATGTGCATGCAGATTGGTAAAAATACAGAGCACTGGTTTACTGATTTTGTGAAATATATGTGTGGGAAATACTGTACTTTTAAAAAAAAAAAAGGACTGTACAAGAATGTAATTACATCTGGAGTATTTTTTCCTTGCAAAAACCTGAGATTTCAGTATGCAATAGCAAATGATCGTTAGTTTGTTATACAAGGAGACAGACTTATATTGTCTTTCAAGGAGAGTTAATCCCTTTGAAGATCTGTAATGTTTCTTCTCTTTCTTCCTCAGAGGATGGAGTCCATCAGTTCTAACAGTGGGGCTCAGAGATTCACTCCTGACACATCTGCAGGTAACCTAGAGCTATCACAGGCTGGGTCAGAGCAGCTCTTCCCTACTGTGCCATTGCTCCTCCTGACATCTCTGAAAACCACAAGAGGATCCAAAGAACTATATATTTTAGGGAAGGGCATGTGAGACTGCTTCAACCCCTTTCTGTCCTACTTGCTACATCACTTCCTCATGTGAGATTCTTGTTTTCCTTGGAAAAATCTCCTTCAACCTCCCAAAAAGATCTCTTAACATGTTTTGTCTTGATGTTCTCTAGCTGCATGGGACAGAACCAGGTAGGAGTCTATGGTCATATGGCGCCAGTTTCAGGCACAAAGCACCATTACTCAGCTTCATTCTGTGAAAAATCATGAGAAGGTAGATGTAAAGGTAGATTATTTAAAGATTAGTGCTGGTTCATCTTAATTTTCAGCAACTCTCAGTGATCTGAAATCTAGAAACTTATTTTTTTCTTACAGTGGAAGATGAGGATTTGGTGTATGTATTAGGTTCCAGAAGCTCAGGCTTCAAGGAAAAGTACCAAATATTGCAAGATTTTTTTCTCAGATCTGGTAAGGCAAAGTTAGCTTTGTTACTCTCCATCTCTCCTTATATCCTCTCTCAGCATTGGGCACATGAGAGAGCTTTTGGCCATCCAACTGGTGTTTGTGACTGGAGTCAGTGGGAAGACAATCAGAGGAGAGAAAAACCTATCCTAAATTATGCCCACCTACTCGCAAAGGCAGCTACCATGCACCATCTGTCAGTACCAGGATCTAGATCATTAATTCTGCTACCGATAAAGTGGCACCATTAAAGGTTCTGCCTTTAATGTACTAAGAAATCACTTTCACTTCCAGTTGAAGCCAGGCATGTATTATCAGTTCACTGGAGACATAGGGTTTTTTCAGTATTCATCGTACTACAATACTTCTCTCAAAATTCAGCAGAAGACTACAAATTAACTGTGCTTTTTCATCTTCTTTGTATAGTGTATTATTTCAATTGTTTAGATTTAAGGTAGGCTTTTTGATAAGGTGGGTTATTTATTCCATATATTTAACTTCTAGTTAGCTTGAAGGAAAAAGTCCTCCCATCACAAGGAAAGAAGAAAACACTAGTTTAAAAAAACTCATTAGTTTTTAACAAATAACAGCTATATGAGGTATTGTGGAAATGATCCTACCGATTAAAAAACATATTCACAGCTCCACTATAAATATGAATGTACAGCAGTCAGTAATGCTTCTGGCACTTTGACATTCATTCAGTTAAAATTAAAATAGTGGTGATGACATGCCTCATTTAGGAAATTTCAAAAGTTATTTGAACAAACATTGTCCTCACTTACCTTGAGACAACCAGTGGGAGAATCAACATTTTCAGCATCCTCATCAGTAACTCACCAGGAAACTGGAAATAACTAATTTCCTAGAAATACATGGAGAGATGCTTACTGTTTTGAAATAAAGACTATCTGTCTTCATGAGTCCTGCTAAAGCTGTGGATCAGATAACATCAGTAAAATCTGCATCTTTGGTATATAAGGTGGCAAAGATAGTAGGCTTTAAAAGATAATTTTAAAATTAATTAGATTACATATTGTGTTGTAATTCAACAAACACACTACATTGTTCGTTCCTTTACAAGGAAAGACAAAAATTAAACATGTCATCTCCTGGGGACTACTGTTAATAGGTTGCCCTGAATAATCTCTTCATTCTGCATTTTATGTGTTTGCCTAGATGTGTATGAAGCTACTGCTTGGACACAAAAGCTGTCCAGACAGTGGTTAGCAGCAGCGGAACACAGAATTGTTTTAGTTTAGTTGCATTCACTAAGTGCCATATTTTTTAACTGAGATTTGTATTTTGTGCTCAAACAATGCATTCAACAATGCATGTTGCCCTGTCTACTCTGTCTGACAAATACAGCAGAAAGAAATGAGTATCTGCAAAAAGCTTAGCTGAATTATGCTGGGGGAGAAATCCCCAAGTGACTTTAATAACACGGTCTGCTAATGATAGGAAATCTCAAATTTATTAATACAAAATACCATTGGTGTAATATAAACATTTGTACCTCTCTACATCTGAGGATGAAAAATATTCCCTGTGTTTTCTTTAGATATACATGTTCCAAAGTAATATAAAATCCAATGCATATATTGCACTACCAGTTTTTAACAGGTCTATATGAAATGCCACATTTCATCTAGCTTAAACGCCCACAATTATTATCCATACTTACAACATTATAATGTGCTTATGCTAGACTTACTAGGTGTCTTAAAGACCAGAACCCTTTGCAAATGCATTGTTTGAAAATGCGTGAAAAGACCCAAAGGGCAATGTAGATTAACAAACATGAAATTAAACAAATTTAACAAACAAATACATGCTTTTTATCTTCAAAAGTCCATCCTGAAGTTCTACAAGTTGCTATGTCTTTTGTTACGTAAGTATGGTATTTTCTCTGTAGTGATACACTGCCACACTTACCTGCTGGGAGAGTCGTCTCGTCCTCAGGAAGAATCCAAGAAGACAGCCGATGGTGACCGACAACACTGAGAGAATGAGCAAACCATTTCTTTTACAAACATCCTTGATCCGAGCGAGGATTGCATCAAAAGCCACTGCCATGCTGTCCTCTGTGCTCTTTGGAGAAGAATCAGCATCCCATGGAGAGAGAATTCACTTGCTCCTCTTGTTCGGGTGGACAGATCTAGCTCTGTATAGATCAGATCAAAGCACTTCCAGTTCTGCTTAGCTGACCTGCAAGGTCACCCCTCTGCCAATAGCCACCAAGCAAGCAGCTGGCATTATTGTTCCAAATTAATACCAACAATCCTATTATCAACTACATCATTAAGAGCCTGGAAGAAGATTAGGGGGCTCTGGAAAATTAGAACAGAATGCAGTAGTATTTCTAAAACAAGACTGGCTCAAAACAAAGTGACACGCCTGGGAGAAAGACGCTGTTTGAGTGCATTACTCGGTCTCCCCAGTTTGGGGTCTGGACATCCAAACCTAGAAAGGGAACAGTGTGAGTCGTATTCAAATGCGTAAAAGTAATGTTACTGCAGTTTTCCTGAAGGGCAGAGGAAGTAACATTTTGAACTGGACTATCACAACAGGGCAAGCTAGGTGAAACTGAACTTCATTAATTAAAGCAGGCTTGGGTTTTTCGTTTTCATGGCAAAAAAAAGGCTGAATGCGTACCACAAGAGACACGCATTGAACAGAAAATAGCTGTATACTGAAACACACAAGGATACCTTCTGGCATTTATTATCTTGGAAGTGAAATGATTTCACTTTTCTCCCAACCACTATGTCGATTAGAGTAGGGCCAATTTACTTTCAGAGGATTACCAGACTAAGCCACGGGGATTGCTTTCCTTTGCTGTGTCCGCATTCAATCCCAACGCTGATTTTTATGCAAGTGAGTATCTGATAAAAATTCACCACCATAACTGTTCACCACGCCACGCTTTCTTACCAAAACATTTCTGTAGTTTCTGGGTTATTCTAAGATTATTCAGTGTTTTTACAGAAGTATCCCATACAGTACAACAAAATTGTGTGTTCACAATCTTATATACTGTAATACAGTATTTGTTGTTACATGCTCACGTATGAGTAAAAAAGCTCATGAGAGATTAAACTGTTCTCTTTGGAGGTAGGATCTGAATACTGTATGGTCAGTAAGACATAAGGACACACACACAAAAAAAAAAAGGAAAGAGAAAGAATATGTGAAGTCTATATGCTGAACAAGAGCACTGTCAAAACAAGAGGATCACAGAAAATTTTATTAATGCTTATGTAAAAGAGGACTAATGAACCGTCCCACTCCAGACATATCCAGGTAACTTTGCTACCTCGATACCACGCATCGAATATACTTTCCAAATGAAGCAACAATTAAAAAAAGCTTCATGAAATCAGGTCGCCCTCCAGGCTAGCTGCTGTTAGTGGAGTTGCGACCCTCAGATTGCAGGTGGGACTTTCCACCCTGGAGGGGCCCGTGCAGG
>NW_009625035.1:3380-13451 GCF_000690535.1 Cariama cristata | reverse complement strand
AGCACTTGGCCTTGTTGAACCTCATGCCGATGGTCTCAGCTCATCAACCCAGCCTGTCCAATTGCCTCTGCAGAACCTTCCTGCCCTCCAACAGATCAACATTCCCACCCAACTTGGTGTCATCTGCAGATTTACTGAAGATGCCCTCAATCTCCACAGCCAGATCATCTATAAAGATGTTAAACAGCACCGGCCCCAAAACTGAGTGCTGGGGAACACCACTCGTGACGAGCCACCATCTCGATTTAGCTCCGTTGATCACAACTCTCTGGGCCTGGCCGTCCAGCCACTTTTTACCCATCGGAGAGTACACCTATCTAAGCTGCGAGCAGATGGTTTATTGAGGGGGATGCTGTGGGAGACCGTGTCGAAGGCCTTACTAAAGTCTAGGTAGACAACATCCACAGCCTTTCCCTCATCTACCAAGTGGGTCACCTTGTCATAAAAGGGAACCAGCCCTTACTACTGTGGGCCTGCCCACACTTGTTCCCTGCTAGATTTGGTAGGCACCATCATGCATCCCTGGAGGCATTCAAGGTCAGGCTGGATGGGGCTCTGAGCAACTTTATCTAGTTGGAGATGTCCCTGCTCACTGCAGGGGGGTTGGACTAGATGACCTCTAAAGGTTCCTTCCAGCCCAAATGATTCTATGATTCTGTGTGCTGTGTGGAAAAGCAACAGTGCTTGGGGACCAGGAAGCTTCCTGGATGCAGAACAGGAAAACGTGTCGTTCATAGGTATGTGACCACAGATGTGAAAGGAAAAAGTGAAGCCATACTGGTTAGAAAAGTGGTGTTCTCAGCACACTGTCAATGGAGCTATAATCAAATTATTGGAGGCTTCCATGGCTGGAGGAATTAATGAGTCAGGTTTGAAGCAGGACAGGTGTGAAGGGCAACACAGGAGAAGTCCCAAAGGGAGACATTTGTACATTAAGAGATGGCTTGTGGAGGGTGTTGTTGCTGGTTACTTGGCAGTGAGAGTCTTCTGTGGGAGGGTTTTGCCTGATGCCTCTCCACCTCGCGTCACTCCCAGGGACCCCATTCCTCCAGCGGGTTGTGTGGGTCCCTGCGTCCTGGTAATGCCATCGCATGTTTCTGATCCTTCCTTCTGTCTGCAGCGCCTGACAGCTCTGCTTTCAGGAGCCTGTTTTCTGACCAGCTCTCTTTCTTTGTTTTTCCGTTTAGCTTTTGCTTGTGAGCAAATGAGCCAGGTGAATATCACCTGTAGAGAAATTGGTCTCACAAAGTTTGAGCTTTGCTTTAAAAATTATTTTCATTGACTGGGAAGTGTCTTTGCAGATCTTCATCCTCCCGCTGCCTTTGCTCCTCTCTTTTGTAGTCTCCCTTGCTTGGCCTTGAATGCCCAGCTGCCAATTAACATGTTTTCCCCCTGTTCTGTGTCTTCAGCTGGTGGTGAATCGTGAATAAAGAGCAGCTGAGCTCACATGCTCTGCATTTCAGAGAGCATTTTCAGGACTGGCCAGTGGTTTGCAGTCATATTCGCCTGTGTTGTGGCCTGGACAACCCCCGTGCTAAGCAGGGTGATGGTAGAACAATACTTTGATGGGAAGCCTTCAAAGGAGTCCTGTGTGCTGCAAAAAGTGCAGTTAGTGATTCAGCTGGAAGTGCTTTTTAGTAACGAATCCATGTCCTGGGCCAGGGCTGATGTCAACCCTGTGATTCTTGTTGGAAGGGAACAAAGATGCAAAGCCCTTTATGCAAGAGCTGAGGTGATAATCCAGATCTCCTGGCCTCAGTCCATTTGGGGTAATTGCATTCTTCCTGGGGAGTGTTGTCAACTCATCCCTGTAGGATACATTGCCATCGCTTCCTGTGCTGCAGCAGTATGTGGGTGGCAGTACTTCAGCCGTGTCCAAAGCAATTCTTGTCACTACTCAGGCTTAGAGCCTGTCGAGCCTTCTCTGAAAGATAGTGTGATAGAGCAGGGAATTGGTGGAGGGTTTTAAATATACGTATATTTACATGTACACATGCTATGCTTACTGGGGCTTGTTCTGCTTGTAAGCTCTCCAAAAACATAGCTGTGGTGAGTAGCTGGTACAGCTTCCAGGTGGGGCCTCTCCTGGCACGCCAGTGCAGGTTGATCTGCTAGCTGTGTAGGTACAGGTGACATTAAGCACGAACTTTCTGAGTGCTTTCATGACTGTTTTAAGGGCCAGTGAACCAGTAAGCTAGTGTGGTGCTGCCTCTCCACATCACGATTTAGAGGCTCTGCTTCTGGGGCACTGGCAGCGTGGCTGCTCACTGGTGCTGTGGCTCTGGGTTGTGCTGCCAGTGGTACCGCAGGGTGGTTGCCCATGAGGGAGGGTGGGCTAGGAAAGGACAATTGCCCCTAAACAGCTTTTCCTCATTGTGCCTGCAGCCAGGGGAGTGTCAGACCTGGTTTTGATATCATCCTGGTTTTCAGGACCTGCTGGGCATGGGGACCTAGCCCTGACACAGTGCAGTAGTCTGTCATTACAGCACTGGACTCTGGGCAGGACTCTTAAATGTCTTTGTGATGGCGTTGATAGGCCTCTCAGTGATTTCTATTAAGCATTTGTTGTTGTCCCCCTTTGCTGTAGCCTAGGAAACACTGTGGCGTTGGATTTGGCTTGGTTTGTTCGGGTTGTTGGGAGAGATGTCTCTCTGGCAGTGGGGTTTGGCCCTCCCTGCCCTCACTCCATGTCCCCATGGGGTGGTTTAGCAGGTGGCCTGAGGGGACCACAGCCAGAGCCTGTTCTTGCAGATAAACGATATGCCAGCGCACCCACTCCAGTATCGGCAAAGCCTGCATGGTTGAGCAACGTACAGCTGCGCAGGTGGAGAAGAGCAAAGCCAAGGGGACAGAAAGGCCTTTACTTCCCATTGAAATCCAGGGAAGGGGGACAGTGGCCATGACCTCAGCAGCCGTCTCTGGGGAACCAACTGTGCACCCACCCGGAGTCACGCAGGGAACTGAGGTGATAACTGGAAGCCCGGGAGGGAGTCAGGGCTGCAGCTGGAGGGGCAGCCTCAGGACTGGTAAAAGATATGGCAGGATCTTCCAGGTGCTGGCGTGCTCGGGCTCTCTCACTTCTGGGCATAGGCCACTAACTTGCCTGGCTTGAATGAGCAATTAATGCCTACCCAGCCTTTGGAAGGTGTTCCTGTGTGGGCAGGGTATTTCCCAGCTGAGCTGATTGTGTGTCTGTGCACTTGTCTTTCCAGGTGACCGAAGACAGCTGGAACAAGCAAACCCAAGACCACACTGTGGTTGCTGACAGCTGAGAGCTGCCTTTCTCGTCTGCTTCAGCCCTACACCAAGGTTAGCACCTGTTCAATCATCACTGGTTTCTTTTCCTTCAGCACGGCTGTTTGAAGAAGCAGGGGAACCCCGTGCCCTCCTCCCCTTTGCCCATAGGTACAGCTCTGTAGAGCAGGTGTCACGCAGGTGAGGTACTCCCACAGCACAGGCTTGCTTGGTGCTCCTGCCTCCCACCTGGCTGGCAGTGTGCTGAAGGGAGCCTGGATGTGTGCGACCAGTGCTGTTAAGACCATTGAATGCTGCACACAATTGTTGGGAGCTCAAGAGCAGCATGTTTTAAGGCCTTAGGTACTTGCAGTCTGTCGTGCTTGCTGCACTCGTCCTTGTCAGAAATGCACTCATCCGTATTGGAAACATCCCTTGCCAGCAGGACCAGGGCAGTGATTGTCGCCTGAACTCAGCACTGGTGAGGCCGCACCTCGAGTGCTGTGTCCAGTTCTGGGCCCCTCACGACAAGAAAGACCTTGAGGTGCTGGAGCGAGTCCAGAGAAGGGCAACGAAGGTGGTGAACGGTCTGGAGCACAAGTCTGATGGGGAGCAGCTGAGGGAGCTGGGAGTGTTTAGTCTGGAGAAGAGGAAGCTGAGGGGAGACCTGATCACTCTGTACAACTTCCTGAAAGGAGGGTGTAATGAAGTGGAGGCCAGTCTCTTCTCTCAAGTAACAAGTGATAGGACAAGAGGAAATGGCCTCAAGTTGTGCCAGGGGAGGTTTAGATTGGGTATGAAGAAGAATTTCTTTACCAAAAGGGTTGTCAGGCATGGGAACAGGCTGCCCAGGGAAGTAGTGGAGTCACCATCCCTGGAGGTATTTAAAAGACGTGTAGATGTGATGCTTTGGGACATGGTGTAGTGGTGAACTTGGCCGTGTTATGTTCACAGTTAGACTTGATGATCTTAAAGGTCCTTTCCAACCTAAACGATTCTCTGATTCTGCATACCAGCAGTATTGAACGGGAGCGTTTCCCAGCTGCTGGTCTCTGCTGCTTGCTGTCCTTCACCTGAACAAACAGGGCTGAGGCTTCACCCGGAGCTCATGGCAGATACGATCCTGCTTTCTGTCAAAACCAGTTGAGCTCCTCCTGCACTTTCCCAGGATTTTGTAGTTCGAGGAGGCCCTTGGCCATGGAGTATGAGGCTTAGAATGACAGTGAAGTGTTTCGGGACGATTGGTACGATTGTATTGCCACTGTCAAGAAATGTGAAGGTCAGGCTGTTGCTGCTCCGAGGTAGCCAGCCTGGAGCAGGCTGAGATGGCCCTGGGCTTCCCACCCTGTTGCTGTGCCTGAATGCTTGTGTGCCTACCTGGGATCCAGCAGTGCCCGCCCCACCTGCATGGTGTGCTGTCACCAGGAAGGGAGCCCTCATCAGCACTGTGCTTCTGGGCGGGCAGGCCGAGCCCTTCTCTCACCACAGAGTTCAGGTACGATTTGGCCAGGGGAGTTTATATGGGGAAGCCGCTGTTGAGGATGCTGTGTGGCTCTTCCTCTGAAGTGTCTTCCAGGGAATTTTGGGTTCAGTCCAGAGGCAGCTGGAGACTGGGCCTCAGGCCATCTCATCCTTCAGCCTGATGCTGAAGTGGTACCCACAGCGAGTGAAGCAGGGGTAGGTTTACCTGGGAAGTTGAAGGAAGGAAGGAAGAAGTCCTTTGCTCACGTCAGTGCTATGCCCTGCGGAATCCCAACCACACAACATGCAGGCAGCAGAGGAGTCCCTTTATCCAGCTGAGTTGTGGCAATCGCTAGTCCATGCCCCATGCTGGGATCTTTTAGTTCTCTTAGTGAGGGAAAAGAGACATGTTGTGTGGCTAAGACCAGAGAAGAGGTTTGCCCTTGGTTCTGCCAGAGCTGTTTGCAGATCCCAGTCCCCCAAGCTCACAGCATCCTCTCGGGGCTCCCCTGCCTTTTGACAAGAGGCATTTTAACACAAGGCTCACCATGTTAGATCCACTTTTCTTTCCCCCATCTTGCTGACAAAATAGCTTGATGCCTCCAGGGACAGCAAATTTCTCATATATGTATAATGCAGCAGCTTCTCCCATTACTTGGTCATAGCATGAACCTCTTCTCTCTGATTTGGATATTGCCTAATCCAGGTGAGATCAGTGAACTTATATTTGGGCTGAATTAACCATGTTAGTTCAGTTTAGTGCAGCTGGCAGTAGTCTGGAAACTGGTACAGCTTGCAGACCCTTGGACAGACTTGCAGTGCTGCTCTGGGGAGTGGGATGAAATGCTTTGTTGGCAAACTCGAAGACTGGGCAAAGTGGAGGTTATATCTTCAACAGAAAGTAGTCAGCCTAACATCCTTCAGCCTGCTCTTGGCGTGTGTGGGCTGCCATTACCCCTTGGTCTGACCAGCTGATCTAGGAGTAGGTCTTCTTTTTGCTGGAAACCCCAAGAAAATGCTGCACGCCCCTTCAGAGACGGGGCCCTGGCTTCCTTGTGAGTATTGGCACCGGAGTTATGTGAGGAATCCCCTCTTTCCCCCTACTATGTCTGTTGTAAGTAGGTTGGGCGTTCAAAGATCCTGTTCATGGGAGTGTTGGGACAGCTGGATCCTTGTTCAGTTCTTGCTGCTCCCAAGAATGGTGCAGAAGATCATCCACTGAGGCTAATTTTTGGTCTCCAAACATTGCCAGTGTCCCTTAGAGCTCCTGTTTGTGTGCGATCCTGCAGCTCCCCTGCTAAGAGCTATGTGAGAGTCCCGTATCCTCATGTGCGAAGGTTTTGCTGGGGCATAGCATCCCAAGAATTAGGAAGAACTTTGAATTCCTCACTTACTTAAACTGTCTAAGCCATACTGGATCTGTGTGACCCCTTTTTTGAGCCCTAGCACCAAGCACTCTTTGGACCTTGCTTTATGGGTGCCCACGCATTGTGTGGTGGGAATCAGGCTGCAGCTTTCCAGCCTTTTCCTGCCAAAAATGCAGCATCCTTTCTGTTCACAGCAGTCGGTTCCTGTTGTCTTGATGGGCACATGCGGTGCAGAAATCAGGTCTTCTGCAAAATGTCTGGGTGTAGAAATACTCCAAAGCCCAGAGCTGAGGGAGATAAGAGCCCAGCTCTGGCCCTTTCTGTACGGCTGGATGGCTGCTTGGCATCTGCCATCACCATGCTCCGGCCCAGCGCAGCACAGGGTGAGGCCTCCTGGCCTCTCCCTTGTTTGTACACCCAAGACTTTTGGCCTCTCTGCACTTTTTGGTTTCCACCTGCTCAGGTGATTTTTCAGCAGCGCTGAGCTTTGCTAAGTTTCATGTTGAGGCAAGATGCGGCTCTGCATTTTTGGCCCATCTTTATTTTTAGCCTGTGTAAGACATGGCTGATGGTATCAGAAGGAAGTTGCATGGTGTCCTGAGCTCCGTGACTCATTCTGGATCAGGACCAGGGCTTTGCTAGCTTCTGCTACAACCCTCAAGTGATGTAACCGGTTGTGGTGGGCCCTACTAGGTCTGGGGAAGGGCAGAATGGGGAGGGAAACAGAGCTTTTTGAAGTTCTTTTTTATCCATTCTGTTAAGTCATTAAATTCAATCATTGGAAGATATTGGCAGGTATCACACCTGAGTGTGGCTCAGCAAAGTCCTTTGTCTTCTCCTTGCATCTTGTGCCTGTGGGGGAGAGGTGAAAGGGAGAGGAGCTTTACTTACACGCTGGGTTGCGTAATCGTTTGGTGGCACATAGTAACAGTAGACAACAGTTTTTAGGACAGGAAGCGAAGCAGGATCCTGTCTCTGGTTCAAGCCACAGTGAGGGTCAGCAGAACAGAACTGCCTTTTTTCCTGAAGTGGAAATGGTCTAGGACTGGATAGCAGAGAGCTACAGCCTGCCAGGCTGTAGCAAGAAGAGTCTAGGACCTCCATTTCCATCAAACCTGGTGCTGCCACAAGGTAGAAAGAGCTCATGGGGCTTTCTGATCTGCAGCCAGCCGTGTTGGGCTGGGCTGGGCAGGGGCTGCCTGTCACCACCATGGAGCAGGCAGCATGGGACAGGTGGTGATGTTGAAGCACCCCTGCCTGCCACAGCATGACAGGGGATGCAGCTGGAGGGGCCTCTACACCCCAAGTCTGGCTGCCTGGCTTTCCTGTGTCGTGCCTTGGGACTGGGCACAGTGGGGTGTGATGCACCTGAGTTCAGAGTAGGCACACTGCCCGTGAAGTGAGTGGAGATGATGGCTTGTGGGGTTGGGCTTCCACCTCTGCCCCTTTTCCTTCCTTGGGGGGATGAACAGCCCTTTAGGAGCATGTTGAGGCTGTTGGGTGTTGTGCAGCAGGTTTTATGTATGGGGCAGCGCAGGAGGCGGGGACGGCAAGGCTTGGGGGAAGAGAGACAAAGGAGGGAGGCAGGGGGACATGCTTGGGGGGATTGCTATGGCAACTCGCCGCTGGCAACATCGCTGCACCGCGCTTTCTGCAGCGCGCGGCGGATCAGCAGCCAGGGAAAATGTGCAACCTGCCACAGCCCTCGATGCAGCCCCATCCCAGCTGTGCAATGGGCTTAGCTCCTGCCACAGGGCTCCAGTGTGACAATCTAGCATCCAGAGCCATTCTCTTTGGGCAGCATCCTCAGGGTGGGTGGCCAGGGGTGTTTTGTCCATCTTCTCCTCTCTTTCGACCCTTGCTGGGGAATGGGCAGGCAGCTCCTGTTGCAGACCTGTTCTGTTTGAAGCCTTGAGTTGCAGAGCAGGCCCAGCCAGAAAGAAAACCAGTCTCCTGAGCCTTCTCACTGTACTATGGAGGAAAGCAAGTCATTCTGCTGCCCTGCCTTATCCTCATCTAATCAATGTAAGTGGCTCCAGCCGTGCCTGCATCTTCCCAGGATGCTTAGCCCTGTACAGTACCATCCAGCTTGCACAGCCAGTTTGCCTTGCTCTGGGGTATCTGTACTCTTACAGAGAGCAGACAGTCTAGTGAGCCCTCTGATATGGTCAGAGACCACTCTCTGGGGCAGCTAAAGGAGAGGTTAAACATTTCTGAAGCTGCCTTTGGGCAGACGCCTTGCCAGATGCTGGTAAAGGGCTGGCTCATGTTGCTGAAGGAAGCAGGGAACATCATGCTGCTCACTGCACAGAGAGAATGGGTCAGGAAGCCGGCCCTAGGCTGGCCATAATGTTAGCATGACTGAGACCTGAGCTGTCATCCGTGATGTGTCTAAAACCCTGGATGTGAGCCAGGGGGAAGGGACCGGCTGGCAGCAAGCACAGCTTGCCCATTTCAACATGGATGGCTGTGTGAACTGTAAACCTCTCTCATTACACCTCTGAAAGGTCAGTGCTTGCAGTGAGCTACAACGCTCTGCCTGCAGCTCTGCGCCCAGCCGAGAACGAGACGGGAAGGAGCCTGCCCCACGTTCAGAGGTTGCTCTGAGGTCAGATGTGTGGGGTTGCCATGGGGTGGCATACAGTGCTGTAGTGCCCGTGGCCAGAGTTCCTCTGGGACTAGGGTGTTCAGGCAAAACTGGAGGGGAAAGGATGCCTGTCTGTGAGCTGCCCAAATAGCCTTGCACTCACAAATGTCACGATCCTTGCCTGAGCTGTGACCCCTCCATCCAGCTCTGAAACGGGGTACAAGACCTCAGAAATTCCCCTGAAAAAACACTTCACCATTTCCATTTCTAATCTGCTGTAGTGTTCATCTCGGATTTAGGATGATTATAAGATCTGTATGGACTGCCCAGCGCTGTTGAGTGCTACATTTCCAGTCATCTTAAAACTGCCAAATAGACCAGGCTTTTTTGTAAGATATCCCCTGGACTCCAGACCCTAGTGTTCCCAAGGGAGCACTTGGGAGTGGAAACAAGGAGGTGGAAGCTGGAATGTGGAGCCTCTGGGAAAGCCGCCTGTGGCAGACAGCGGCACACTTCCTCCCTCCCGCTTCTGACAGACTCCTTCCCTTTTCAGAGGGGAACAGCTTGCTCTGCATGGACAGCTGGAGCTTCCTTCCCATGGAGAAAGCTGGGACACTGGTGCCTGACACTGAAGGCAATTTCAGATCAGCAGCTTGAGCACTGCTGTTCATGTATGTAACCTTCAGCACTTGGTGTGAGAACTGGCATTCCAATATTGTGGGAGCAGATGATGGCGGAGCATGGTCAGAATCCATTAAGCCAAGCCATAGTTCCCTCTGACCCCACTTTCACAGCCTGTTGTTTCTGATCTTTCCTCTGGACTGAGGCCCCAGGATGTGCTATGAAAGCTCATGAAGTGCATGGTGGGCCCAGCAGATAAGACTTTGGGTTTTGCGTGTGTGTTGGGGTCTGAATTGCCAGTTTCTAGGGCAGAGGATGTTTTCTCTTTTGCCATTTGTACAGCACCTCACATGCTGAGATCCTTGCCCAAGACTGAAGGTCCTGGGTACTGTGACCTGATGAGTTATAACCGTGTCATCTTTGAAGTGCTGCTCCCTGTTTTTCTGTCTTGCCTGTCGTACTATACATTTTTAAACAAAGCACAAAGGATCAGAAAAGCTAAAGGTGGTGGGGTCGCATACACTGCTCCCAGTTTGGGGAGGAGTTAAGACAGGCAGTGCTGGAATAAGCATTTAGGGAGAGGCAGCCAAGAGAGACTTCCTCCTGGCTGACCTGCAGTGTTGAAGTTCGGAAAGTACTGTGTAGGTTACGTGCTGAGGTGCTTTGCTGCTGCCATCACCTTAGGCAAGTCCAGGACATGCATACCTGCTCGTAGTCAGATGGGGACACCATCCTGAGCAGTGTCACTCTGGAAAAATGCCAATGTCCTTTTGGACATCAGGAGCAACCTTAATGCTGCTG
>NW_009625035.1:2529-3349 GCF_000690535.1 Cariama cristata | reverse complement strand
AGTGCTGGGGATTTCAGCAGAAAGATGATGGATCATTGGGACCAAGAGGAAACTTTGACTTGCTGGGTGTTTCTACCTGCATTCCCTGAAGTGTGAGAAGATAGTTGAGCCCAGCAGTGCAGTAGAGGTTGCCCTGTCTGTAAGATGCATAAAGAATAGCTTGTTCTTTGCTCAGCTCAGACCTGGAGAGAATGCCTGGACTCTGTGCACTGGCGTTTTCTTACTGCCAGTCAGCAGTGCTGTAGTTGTGCAGCGAGAGCATAGCGTAGACAGGTTAGCACAGTCACTCAAGTCCTTTCTATACCACTGTTTGCATTACTGATGAGATTAGCATAGCTGAGCCAGTGGCGGACAAAGAGGGTAATTCCCCAGGTCCTCTCTGCTGTGGCTGCCAGCAAAATAAAGCAGTATCAAGTAGCAGGTCTGAGCTTTGCTTTCAATTCATCTTCTAGGAGCGGCAACAGCTGAAAATATGAACAGTTTTTGAGGAACTGGAATATTCTCAGACTTTTCGTCTGGGTCTGGTCGGCAGACCTGTCCCTTGGGCTGACAGTCTGGGATCTTACGGTGTTTGCAATGATCTGTCCTCGCCATGTGATAGATTTGAATAGAGAGAACATAAAAATCGGTGGCATCAATCTGCCACCCTGAAAGTGCTCTTCTTGCTGCTGTGCCTGTTCCCTGTAACCAAAGGACTGTTTCATGGTTTAGATTTGTTGAGGAAACAGACTTACAGCTCCCCTCTTTCTCCTGTGCAGCTATCTCCCTGGCAGCTCAGTAGGAATGATTTATTATAGATTACAGCTCTGTTTAATTCCGC
>NW_009625035.1:0-2498 GCF_000690535.1 Cariama cristata | reverse complement strand
TCCCTACAATATCATGCTGTTAGAGTAACTGAGCAAAACGCAGTAGTGTTTCCGGAGGAAGGCTGCTATCAGAGCCCACCCCTGTAGCAGAGGCTGGAAGCAAGGAGGAACAGTTTACCAGGAAATGCCTATGTTCATGTGCTGGTCGCTTTTGGGAAGGAAAAGGCATGTCACCCTGGAAAGCTTCCTCACGACAGGACTCCAGACATTGCTGATGGAGCTGCATCAGTGTGAGCAGTAGTGAGAATGCTGCCCTCCGGAGCCTGGGAAAGGTCTGAACAAAGTGGTGGTCTGGAAAGAAAAGTCAAATTCTGTCCTTAAATGAACATCTGAGTTGGTTTTTTGGAGTGGTTTTTGGTTTTGTTTGGGTTTTTTTTGATGGTGGTGTTGGTTTGGTTTGGGGTTTTTTTTGCTACCAAAAAGGTATTGCTTGTGCAAATCCTTGTGAGAAAAGAGTAGGGAATTTCCTTTAGAGTGAGCCTGCCTGAAACTTGATACGTCTCAGATGTGTGTTAACAGAGAAATGAAAAGATTGTGCCATAAAGTGATAGGGGATAATGAGTTTAATCTACTATTATGTTGTCCTGGGAGACAGAGCTGGGGCAAGGGTACTGACAATAACATTATGCTTTGCATGACAACAACAGCAAATACCACCTGAACACACTTCCCCGGGGAGGGGTAAAAGGGTCTCTTTTCAGAGAGTCCCCAGGAAGGTGGAGTGAGGCAACCAAGAGATGTTCTATGGTATGGCATATCCCTTTGGCTGGTTGGGGTCAGCTGTCCTGGCTGTGCTCCCTCCTGGCTTCTTGTGCATCTCCTTGTTGGCAAAGCATCGGAAACGGCAAAGTCCTTGACTTAGGGTAGGTATTACTTAGCAAATACTGAAACAGCACTGTGTTACCAACATGACTCTCATACTAAATCCAAAAAATATAGCACTGTACCAGCTACTTGGAATAAAATTTATTCTGTCCCAGCTAAAACCAGGATACTGCCCATTGCTGGAGTTTTCCGAGTTGTCAGTACCACCCTTGCCCCACTCTCCATGCCCAGTGCTGGGGGTTGCCCACCTGCCCTCCGTCCTCGGGGCAGGGACAGCACGCTGTGACTCAGTTTCCCTGTGGCCTGGGGGGCGGGGAGTGGCAGAGCAGGACCTGAAAGGGGCAGAGGGGAAGTTACAGCAGCTGGTAGGAAATGGCATTTTGGGGTGCGGCAAGATGGCCCTACCCCATCATGTCTGCAGAGGTGGTGTTTTGGGGTGCAGTGGTGCAAGCCTGCTCTGTCTACTGTGGAGCTGGTGTTTTGGGGTGCTGCAGGGCAGCTCTGTTCCATCCCTGCTGCAGAGCTGTCATTTTTGGGTGCCGCAAAGCAGCCCTTGCTCCATACTGCCTTCTCCTGTGCCAGGGATCCTGCTAGGGCAGGGAGGGCTGACTGCATCTTCCATCCCCTTTGCATTCTCATGTGCAAGGCGTATGATTATGGACAGTCCTATGGCACTGCTTCCTCCAACGTGTGATTTAAGGGCTGCTGCTTGGGATGTGGGTCTGAGCTTCTCTCAGACAAGGCAGGAATCAGGAGTGCGGTCACTGTGCTTTCGCCTGTGTGCCGGCTGCAGAGGTAGTGGCTGTCCCTTGCTGTCTCTACTTTGCATCTGAGCATGGAACATTGGCTGTACTTGGGGACAGGAGCAGAGGAGTCCCTCACAGGAGTGACAAGGGGAGTGCCTGGTCCCATCTGCTTTGCTTCCTTCCTCAACCCTATTGCTTCCTTCTGTCCCCAAATCTGCCTGCATGGAGCATATTTTGTAATAAACTGGCTGAACTGAGGGCAGGCAGAGCAAGACCAGTAGACTATAAAGAATTGTGAGCCCAACCCGTGCCCAACTTGCTGCAGCAGTGTGGGGCACAGGGTCCCCACATGCACATCTTGGTAGTAGTTTGTACTGATGATGAGGACGGTCAGAGACTTCTCCCCCCTGCCCCATTGTGTGTAGTAGATGCATCCTGCAAGCCACCAGCAGATTGTCAGCACAGCTTTTTGTAGGTGGAGGGTAGATCCAGCTTCCCATGGATGCTGCAACCCGCCTTGCTTCTGTGAAGCACTCTTTATTTGAGGCAGTGCCCTAAGGGTTAAGCCACAGTTGTGGGATAGGGTTTGTAGCAGGAACAAAGGGGGCTTTTAAGGTCTGTGTTGGGCTAGGAATAGAGGGAATGGATTGAGCCTTTCCCAGTGTGTTGAATTACAAAGGTCATGGCGACCCTTTTGCTGGGAGGCAGCAGCGGTTGAGGTCCCTGCTGGAAGTGGGGCAGAGAGAAAAGACATTGTGAAAGTCAGTGAGAGCAGCTTCATGGGGAGCTTTAAGACCAGAGTGAAAACTGGAACTGTATCCTGAGATGAATGAATGTTGAACACAAGGCTGGGAGCCAGGAGGCCGGGGCTGTAGGCTTTGTGCAGGCCTTCTGCCCTGGGATTTTTGGGTGGTTTGATTTTGGTCC
>NW_009625034.1:18523-22335 GCF_000690535.1 Cariama cristata | reverse complement strand
CTGTTTTGGAGGCTTTGGGTCCCTCTGACTCAATCCCCAAGGAAGAACTCATCTTTTGTATGGGAAAGGATGGAGCGATCTGAGCACAGGCTAAACCAAAGAATTAAAGTGATATTCATCAACTGGCTGTTAAGGGTGCTTTGAAAACTTCATGTATTAGACCTATGGGCTAAAATTCAGCCCAGGGTGAAAGCTTGTTGGGAGAAGACTAGCTCACGATTCGTTTGTCCTGCACCCGGCACAGAAGGGGACGGTTTGTGATGCTACCACAAAACCACAGGCAGTGGCTGCGATCCATACCCGTAAAGTGTCTGGTTGAGTTTGGAGCAGAATGCAGCAGGGTCAGATGTTCAAGATGCGATTTTATGTGCCAATAAGTGATCCTTTCTTGCTAATCTCAGCAGACCTGACTGAATAACTGGAGAGAATCTTTGCTTGTTATTGCACAAGTTCAAAATATGTCATTTGACAAACTGTGGGCCAGATCTTCACGTCGCTGTGCATAGCCATGACTTTACCAGCTTTGGTGTTACAGCGACGTGAGCTAACATCTGGCTTGTTGCTCTGCAGCTGTGCTCGGCTCACTGCTGTCAGAAGGGAAAGGGAAATCTGTTTCAATGGGAATAAGTCGGAAAAATGACAAAGGAAATGTCTTATGCTTCATAGCATCTCTGCCACCTGTCAGGTATTCATGTCACACATGGGCATTTCAGCAGTTGTCAGTGTCTAATCACTACTGCTTCTTTTTTATTTTATTTTTCTAAAGAACCACAGAAAAATGATGAAAACGGAGGAAAAAGTTACACTGCTCTTCTCTTTCCTACCTTTTACATCTGTCTGTCGATGTTTAATTTTGAAAGCTCTCTCATTTTAGTCACTATTTTCTTATCTCAGGCAAGCAGATTTGATAGAAATATTGATCTTCTTTTAATGAGTTTTAGAAGAAAAAAGTGAGTGTGACTCAGAGTAGCGGAGTAGTATAGACTGATTGATGTGTCCTATTTGTTAGCTGCTACTGATGTATCTTTTTAGAATTTGCTCTCTTTTATCGTTTTCCTTGCACAGACCGATACTTGCTCATGATGCTTTGTTGCTCGCAGCGAAGATGTTTGCATGTTGCTGGCTGTGGTTACAGCCTGCGTCTTCATTTAACTTTTGTAAAGGTCTGCTTTCGGACAGCCCCAGGGCATGGGATGCTCGGAGGGGAGATGACCAGAACTGGTCCTGCGGTGACCTCGGGATGATGCTGGGCAGCAGGGAGGAGAGGCCTGGGTGCGTCCATCCTCTGCGCTGAGCCCCAGGACGGGGCAGCTGTCAGCAAAGGATGCTCAGGTTGGTTTCTGCACGCCTCGGCTCTTGCCTCACGTTTCCCACCGGTGCTCTCTGGTCCTCCAGCACCATCTGCAGTCCTCCGTGGACTGAGGAGATGCTCCAGTGCCACCAGGTACAGCCCAGCTACCACCAGAAAAGGGTCGGCCGCTGAGCCACAATTGTGATTTGGGGAATATTTGCAGCCTTGTCCATTGCCTCTCAGCTTTCTGGCCTGGTTGCTAAATGAGATAGGGGGCCTGGAGGAAAAAAATCCCCCCCAAAAGCCAAGCCCCAGTTTTCGCATCAGCTGAGTGGTTGCAAGGTGCCAGGCTGTAAAAGGAGCCCGACCTCAGGGAATTGTAACCGGCACCTCAGCGCAGGTCTTGAGCAGCGTTGCAGCGTGCAGCACCGGCGGTGCTGGCGCGTCTCTGCTCCCCGGGAGCCCGCGCCACATCTGTGGCACAACGCGCACCGTGCTGTTCATCGACAGCACAAAACCTCGGCCCGAACCTGCAAGACGGGGCTATCACCAAATATTCATAGGAGTTCCCTCGAGCAAATAGCATTAAGAATTCATTGACTTTTCGAGCAAGGCATCAGCTGTGTCTTTTGGGGATGGAGAAGTATGTAGATAAGAAAAGTCTGTCTTTCATGAGACAGCTATTTAGGTGTGCTTCTGATGCCTTTTGTTTTTGAGATGCGCTGAAATTGATACTCAATCTCATCTCTCCTGAAGGGGAAGTTAGCCTTCTAACTCACTTAACTGGAGAAGGCCGTCTTGGTGTTTTTGGATGGGGTATAGTCAGCCAGAGAAACAGCACAGGCGGTGAGCTGCCTGTGCAGACAAGGCTGTGTGGTGTCACTGGTAACCTGGGGCTCTGGGTGCTGCTGCCGTACCAGGAATCTGTGGTGGGGGTGATGATCTCTGACTGTGCTGCTCGCTGCCTGGGTCTGATTTCCATAACGACTTTTGAACTTGTGTTTGGGTGTTCGGAGTTTGAGAGCTTTTACAGACTTGGCCATGAGTCTGGAGTGTTTCTGATTAGTTGTGAGCAGGCTGCGGTCAGGGTGGTCTCTAGTGCCAGGCAGGCAAGAGGCAGGTTTATGCACAAGGCGAGCTGTGTGTTTCCCTGCCCCGTGCCCGCAGATGCTGATGCTGCTCGGAGCTCGGCCTCTGCCTCCAGCTGAATGGGTTAGTGGGAGACTGCTCGCTGCTAGCCCACCTCTGCTGTGGGCTGGGGCTATTTCATCTGTAAGGAGAGCATCCCAGGGCTTTGGCATGGTTCACCCCTCGCTTTCCTGGGCAGGGCAACAAAGGCGATCCTGGTGCCGGCCCTGCCCGGTTCCCTGTCCAGTGCAGTGTGCCGGGTGGGGACTGGCAGCACTCATCGACCTCGGGCATGATGACTGCAGCGGAGCATCTCCTGGGTCGGAGGAAAAAGAGCAGATGCAGCTGTGAGAGCTCTGCATCGGTAAGAAGAGTGTCTCATGCCCCAACAAGGGACAACCAGTACCCAAGCCACAGGTTAGAAAGTCTTCCCTTCCCACAGGGTGCCGGCCAGGCATCTTTCAGCAACAAGAAATTACATGAAAAATCAGAAGCCAAACTGAGAACTGCTGTTTGACCTTTATTGCTCTTTGTGTGCTACAGCCAAAAGACCACAGGGAAAAATCCTGCACTCAGGGATGTGGGGCTGTTTCCCTGGAGATCTCCACACACATAGGTTGGGGAGGGCCTCGCTGAGTGACGGGGACCCACCAACCCCCACCAGCACATCTGTAACGCAGCTTGTGGGCAGGAAAGTTATCCTTTGAGCACTGGAGCTGGTAGGCACCTTGGCTTGAGATGTGAGGGTGATAAAGAGCAGCTGCAGGCTGTCTTTTATGATCTTTTCCCAGTTTAGGACATTTTGCTCCCTAAGGTCTTGTCTCCCTGGACATAACCGCTAACATGGAGCGGTTTGTCAGCAGCCTTCCTGCTGCCCGTGCCGAGGTCTGTCCGTGCCTCGGAGCCCACCGCCGGCACCCCCTGCTCGCACGGACGGCCCGGGGACTGCGGCTGCTCCTGAGCAGCGCTTGGCGTTCCTCATATGGCAGCTAAGCAAAATAGTGGGAGGGGGAAGGTGGGGAGGGCGACAGGTGGGAGATGAGTTTGAGAGCTGAGGCAACTCAACAGCTGCTGATCTCAGGGACGGATGGGAGGATTTCCCCTGGGGCTCCCCAGCCTGAGCAGCATGCTTCTGCGGGGGAGGGAAGGGGGCTGAGCAATGACCCCCACCCGCTGCAAGGGTCCTGTCAGCGGGAGAAGGGGGGCCATGAAACAAGGAGTCCCTTCAGCGTGGCCGCGGGCACAGTGCAGTGCGCGTGCACCAGGTCGTGCCGGGAGCGTGCGGAGGGAAACCGGAGCTGGTTTGCCGGAGACCCGTGTGCTCGGCTCCCGGGGCTCAGCAGCAGCCCCCACTAGCAGGTGCCCTGCTCTTTGCTATCATGGTGAGAAGAGC
>NW_009625034.1:18077-18504 GCF_000690535.1 Cariama cristata | reverse complement strand
AGCGGGCCTGGGCAGTGGTGTCAGCGCTTGAAGCCTATCCCCTTCCACGAGAGCTGGCCGTTGTTGCTGATCTGCTCCCCGGGACTCCGCTCCTTTTCCTAGAGCGCAGCCTTAGCTGAGCAGTTTCCCGACAACCCACCTCGTGTTGAGGATGCCGTGCAGAGCTGCAGAAGCCCCGCAGCAGAGCCAAGGAGTGAAGCAAGGAGGACACAGGACTCTCCGGGACAAGGTGGGTGAGCTATTTATGGGCTTTGGGAACAGGGAGCCCCTCCGAGTCTTGACCTCCTGCAGAATTCATGGCCTTAGCTCACGTCCTCCCAGCATTGTGGGGAAAGGATCAGGTGAGTCCTAGAAACGGGTATATAACCACCCAGGGGCTTCACCAGGAGCTTGCTAGTGCTGTGAGAGATGGATAAGACCATGTTAC
>NW_009625034.1:16020-17869 GCF_000690535.1 Cariama cristata | reverse complement strand
GTGGTGATGGGAGCTCCTTGGTCGGTGAGGTGTGGCTTGGGATGGGGGGACGTGGCCGGTGGGGGCTTTGCTGCTGGTTGCTGTGGCCCCAGCAGCAAGCTGCAGCTGTGCTCACTGGGAGGCTCATCACCTCTTCCAGCGGGCAGGGCAGTGCAGGATCATTCCCAATATCGTGCATCTTCGGATGCTGCCCAGGCTGTGTGAGTCCACTTCCACCCCCTTCTCTGTTTCCTGAAGCGAAACACCTGAAGAAGCCTCAGCCAGCCCAGGGCTTCGCCTTGCTGCAGGAGCCAGATGCGATCCCAGCGTGCAGTGACAGTGAAGAGGAAGACCCTGTGGTCCGCGGGGCTCCCAACAGAGGTTTACATCTCTGCTGCCACAGAGGATGGGGAGAGGGGAGCAGTGTGCAGGACAGTGCCTGCCAAGCCCAGCAAGAGGGGAGCAGTGTGCAGGACAGAAAAGATGCTCTTTAATACGAAGTATCTCCTGCTGACCCACTAGCCTCTTTCAGCTGCATTTTGCGGTTGTTTCACTTTAAGTCCTGCTGCAGTGCCCAGCGTTATGGCTTCATTGCATGGAGTGATCCTTGGCACAGGCAACTCTCACAGGACCCCTTTGCATGTAATCACTCGATCGAGCTGCCACATGGGCACTGAGAATATGCAAACAGGTTCATGTATGGTTTCTAATTGCTTCACATGGCTTTTTCTGGGGTTTGATTTGTTTTGGTTTGGGTTTTTTATGTGGGTTTTTTCTTTTTGCTTTAGATGTGCATGACCATCCACAGTGCTGGCCCTGCACAACGCGTTGCAAGGAAGGGAACCTGCAGGTTGTCGTTAATGCGATGGCTTTAGTGTCTTTCAGAATAAACATGGCAAACTCCTTGCTGGAAGCGCAGGTGGAAGGCCGTCCTGGCTGGCTCCTGGCATGCCACGAGCGCTGGAGTCTCTCCCTGGGCACCCTGCTCTGCCAGCAGCTCGGGTATCTCAGGTCAGCCGCTTCTTCGAACCCTACTCGCCCTTTTCTGAGGGGGACGATCTCGGCAAAAGCAGGTGCTTGAAGGCTGGGAGGTTTGTCAGGGCAGCAGTGCCAGATCACAACGCTCCCTGGTGAGCGCAGGGCGGAAAGCCGGGCTCGGGCTGGCACGGGGGGACCTGCCAGAGGAGCTGCAGGAGATCCCTCCTGCCCAGGAGATCCATTCCTGGCTGCCAGGGCGGCAGGACTGTGGACGGTTGTTCCCATGGCAGGGTTACATTCCTGGTCCCCTAGCAGGTCCCCAACCCCTTCCTGGGACACTCACTGTTGCTTCTGCAGAATGACCCATCAGAAAGGAGTGAACCTGACGGATGTCAAGGTGAATGACACGCAGGAGTTCCTTCAGGTGAGACCCCACCAGGAAGGCAGCCTGGAAGAGATGTGGCAGGTCAGGTAAGGGCAGCTCTGGAGGGAACAGAGTTTGCTGGTGGGGCTGAAACAGAGGCCTTTTTTTCAGGCTTAAGAACATAGAAAACTGTCCCGGTTTTGTGCAGTAAGCAGCTCCTTTGGGGGCTGCCGCAGCTGCCCTGGAGCTCCCTAGCGCTCCAGGGATTTTGGTTCATGTGTATTCTGACCAGAGGCTCATTCCCGTGCAGGAGCAGCTGTGAATCAGGTCAAATTGTGGCTCTGCAATGCTCAGGTGAGTGCCTTTCCTCTCCGACGTCCCCAAGATCTCCGCCTGGATCCAGCGGTTTCTTTGCTCCCGCTCCACCCGCCTCCCTCGCCCTCCAGCGTGAGGGTCTGGCGCCCGGAGCATCCCCTCACGCGTGCTCCCCGGCTGCCTTGCCGAGTGCGGGCTGCGCCCCGGCGCTGT
>NW_009625034.1:0-15943 GCF_000690535.1 Cariama cristata | reverse complement strand
GATGCTCCGTGCGAGCACGCGAATGGATCGTCACGGCGGCTCACTGCGTGCGCAGGTAGCTCCGGGCTCTCCTGTGCCCAGCCTCGGAGGTGCTGTGTATCTGCTCTTATCCCAGGCCTTGGCGCTTGCTGCCCGACAGTAAGAGGCACGCTGTATTTCTGCTCAGTTACAGGCAGCTTCAAGCCTCCACCTGGCTGGTTTTCGCAGGCATTGTCACCCGTGGCTCGATCAAGCAGGAGGATGGGGTATCAGTAAAGAAAATAATTTACCACCCGCTTTATAATGACAGTAGCCTTGACTACGACATTGCTCTGATGAAGCTCCAAGTCCCTCTGAATTTCTCAGGTAAGATGCTGTCATGTCCTCTTATCTGTGGAGCTGTCTGTCTTATCTCACAATTTAAGGGATGGCCAAAAACCAGCCTCCTGAACCTCCCGTGTCAGAGCAGCTCTTCAGGGAAATCCAGCCTGGCACCTGGGAGGCAGGGTGCACAGCAGCGCGGTGTTTCGAACTATGCCAGAGCTGTGAATTGCTGGGAAGGTGGCTGTGGGAGCTGAAGTCTCCAGAGCAGCTGGCCCGAAAGCCTTTCACTACAGCGTGCCAGGCCGAGTGGTACGGCGTCCCGGGCCGAGTGGCTCTGCGGGCGGACAGCTTCACAGCCCTTCCCTGGCTGCTCGTGCTCGGCACGGCACAAAGCTGTCCCCGCTGGCCTGGCACTTACCCTTGTCACCTTCTTACCAGACGCCGTCCGTGCAGTGTGTCTGCCACCTTCTCACCGGGACCTCTTCCAGGGCACGCCGTGTTGGGTCTCTGGCTGGGGCTATACCAGACCAGACCAAGGTAAGCTCCCATCTCGTCCCTGCCGCTCAGCACTGACCAGAGGCTTTCCCCTTGCTCCCCACTGGTCCTGTCCAGCCCCTTCCATGCCGCATGTGATCTTGCAAATGCCCCCTCCTGCCTTCATCCCGCTCCAGCAACTCTGCACCAAACATCCACAGCTCCTGCGGACCTGGCCACATTTAATCCCCTAAACTAATCTCATCTTTCCCATCTTCCAACTTGTCCAGCTAGTGCCCTGCTCTTCCCCTCTTGTTCCCTGCAGATCTTGTTCCCCTCTAGCCTTTCCTTTTTCCCTCTCCAGCGCAGGTTACCAAGACGCTGAAGGAAGCACTCGTTCCCTTAATCGGTACCAAGAAGTGCAATAGTTCGTGCATGTACGCAGGCGAGCTCACTGCCAGGATGCTGTGCGCCGGCTACCTCCAAGGGAAAACAGACGCATGCCAGGTAACAGGAGGGAGCAAGCGGTGCATGCCGGGTGTGCAGGGCAGGTGTGGGAAGGACCGATACCTCGTACGTCCCTGTCACGCTCCAGCACACGCTGGGGTTTGTGGCAATAGCTTGCAGTAACCAGTCTGTGTAGGGCAGTGCTGGGCCCACTGCATCTTGCAGTGCAGCATGGAGCCCACAGTGCCCCCGTGCATCAAGTGCATCAAATGCCACGCTGAGATTTCGCTATCGCTATAGAAGGAACGTGGAAACCTTGCAGGGAGGCACATGTTACTTCTTGTACCTGCATTTCAGCTTCTTGTGTGGCCCGTGGAACAAAGCCATGTGGGAGAAGCCAGCCTGATCAGCATGCCAGCTGCCAGGGGGGCAGAGCTGCCTCATCAGCCCTTGCTCTGTCTTGCAGGGTGACAGCGGGGGCCCCCTGGTTTGCCATGATGAATTTACGTGGCGTTTAGTAGGCATCGTCAGCTGGGGCCAGGGCTGTGCTGAACCCAGCCACCCTGGGGTTTACACCAACGTGGCTCAGCTTCTGCCATGGATTTATCACATCACGGAGGTAAGCTGGAGCAAAGGCGTATGTTCAGCCTGACCTACAGCCATGCATCACGGACAAATCCCAATACTAGCATCCTATTTTAACTCTTTCCTTCACTACCCTACTCTCACCCTTGACACATGAACCTCTGGGACAACCTCTTTTGCGGTACTGATTCCTTTCTTTGGTGTTTGTTTGTTTTTGGGTTTTTCTGGACTAGATCTACTAGGAATAAGGCAAGGAGAGACTTCACAGAGCAACAATTTGTCCTTTCCATGTAGTGAGTAGAGAATGCTCCAGGACTCATTGTGTGTTACTATAACCCTAACAGAATCCTCAAACAACACTAGAAAACATGCTCAGTATAAATAGTTTATTAAAGAAAATAGCATTACATTTCTGTGAATGATCCACATGGGAGAAGTGGTGTTTTTCAAAATACGCGGTTTTCTGGATTGCTGTGTGTAAAGGGGCAGGGGATCCCATGAGATGCAAGTGTTACGGGAACACTCTCGGCCTTCAGATAAATTACTTGGAGGGGAAGAAAAGAAAAAGCTAGTTTTAAGCGGCCATCAGATTTTGCTTCAGTATCTCCCTTCCTTGCTGCATTCCCATGTGCTGGACCCAGTCTAACTGCCACTCTGACTGCATTTGCCCCCTCCCTATGCCAGTTAAAGCCAGAAACAGAAGGGGCTCCTCACCACCTGCCACGGCTGCGCTGGGCTGACCCAGCAGGCAGAATGGCCGTTCGGTTCTGCAGTGACTTATGTGCAACGTGAGAGCCAGCTGCGATTCCAGTCCTGCACAAAATGCTTGGAACTGTGAACGGAAGTCAGAGAGAAGTGCAAACGAAAAGGATACACAGTAGATAACAGATTAAAACACTAAGCTCTGTGACTGAAACTTTTGTAAGCACTACAGGGTAGGAAATACGCTGTTCCATACGTGCAGCAACTGGTACATCTTGGGCCCTGGGCTATATTTTAACAAATGCTCTTGGTGACGTTTTCAATTGAAAGAAATGTACGTTTCTCAAAGTCTCAAACATAGCCTTTTGTAACTTAAAAGATAATGCTATGAGTGCACACTTCATTCCCTTTTTATATTAATTTACATATCTCTTATTATTCCTAACTATTCTTAAAGGACAGAAAATTTACTACCAGAAAGACGAAAGATGCCAGACCTACCTAGTTCACGCACAACAAAGGTAAAGGAAGGAGCTGAACTGGCTTCTACAGTTGGTAAAGTGAGACTGAAAAACTGTAAGTCAGTTTTAAGACATTTTCCATGAGAAATAAAGCCATGAGGAATTTTGCCACTTGGGGAACCCTGTGACTTGATAAACAGTTCACTTATAACAGGATCTCCTCCCCCCTGCCCCCCCCTCCAAATTTGCACTCTCTTGAGGTTTGCTCTTCAGGGAAATGTGAGGTGGGAAAGAGCAAAGTTTGGCACTTCAGCATTCTTAAAAGGATTATCAAAAGCTATCAAAGTCTGTGGGTTTCATATGTAATCTGCAAGGACAGAAGAGGTAAGACACAAAGGGGCTACGTGCCCCCTGATGTAAAACTGCATAGATAAAATTCACTATTAAGAAATAAAAATACCTCTCCAAGACCCTTAAGCAAGCAAGCTTGAGATGACATTATACAGCACCTTGTACGGCAGGCCAGTCTGACAGCAGTGTCTCTTCTCACAAGGAGATGTTGGATACAAGACTTGATTTATTTCCCTATGCTGGGCTTAACAGGAAGAATGGAAATCAGCAAACATCACAAAAAGCATCTCTTCACCAGGACTGTACACCCACCAGCTCATGAAGGAAAACTTGGACCTGGGCAGAACGCCTCTGGGGAGCAGGACAGGCAACTGAATTTTCAAGCCCAAACTCCGTCTGCCTGGCAGATGGAGCATAAGCAATTAGTGTCCATGTGTTGCCCACCTTCAGTTTTCTGGTCCCAGACTCACAGAGCCATCCTCGTTGCCCTACAACGAGCTAGGAAATGTTTCTCCTCCCTCAGTCAAGCCTCCAGGAAGCACTTATCTAATGCTAAGCTTTTTTATACCAGTATAAATAAGAAGGGTCAAATTCAAAAAATATTTGAAAGACTCCGTTTGCTCTTGCTTTATCAGAAGATGCAACACGTAGGAGTAAACACAGAGTTACTTAATTTTGGCCAGTGCTGCTGCTCTCCTTTCTGTGTTCTGGAACAAGGCTCGGATCAGGCTCTTCACTTCAGCTGCCGAGAATTCAGCTGCAAGAGGCCCCTTCCCATCCGCCCACCTACATGGGAAAGAAAGATCTTTCTTTTAACACGACATTTCTGTGCAGTTTGGTTAAACAAGCCTTCCGAGCACTTGTCGCAGTAGTAAGTCTAAAGGCAAAACAAATCCAGTTAAGCAGCCTATTACCTGCATGCAACTTGAGTCCAGAATTGTTTAGCTAGGTATATAAAGCAACAGGTGGTGAGGTGATTTTTGCACTCCTTACAAATTCTATGTTTTCCTCCTCCAAAATAAGCCTAAAGCCTGTCTGCCAAAACTCCCATTCACCTCCCAAACAACAAAGTTAAAAAAAAAAGTGGTTTATGACCAGCTGGAAGGAGAGTGGGGAACTTTCGGTGTCTAACACAGTTCCAACAGCAGCAATGAGCAGGGCCCAGAAAAGGAACTGCCTTCCCTCTCTGCTTTCTCCACGGCTGGTACCGTTCCCGTTTAGCCAGCTGAGGACAGTGTGTTTTCTTGCCATTCAGATGTTTGTGCGATGCAGCTGTGAACAGGGAATGTCTAGCTTCTGACAGCTCATGCCAACTGAAGTAAGAGAAGTAATTATGCAAATCCTCATGTACAATTCAGATAAATCCCCCTTGCAAGTTAAAAGAAGCAAGAAACCGCATCTAAAAAGCAGAGGCCAATCACGTGGAACAATTGCAGCAGCAAGGCACGGCTAACATCAAAAGCAGTAAGGAAAATGCCAAGCTGCTTACTGTGGAATACTTCTGAACTTCAAGAAGCCAAGGGGGACGCACAATCACCGTGGCTGGCTCTCCCATGGCGCTTGTTTTTTTACCCTTGCCTCATCCTTCGTGGAAGGCAGCTAAATGTGTGAGCAAGCTTGAAATGGACTACAAACACACAGCCAAGAAACAGCCCCAGGTGCAGCTATCGGACCCTTGCTAATGGTGATCGCTTTTCATCTGAACAGAGTCCCCTGAGTGCCGTGCCCTGGCAATGCCGGACCACTTCCCAGCTGCCTGTTACTGGGGTGAAGAACTAACTGGAAAGGAAGACACTTACTGATCTACTATTTCTTGGAGGTTGGCTTGCAAGATGATCATCAGCTCTTTGAAAGTCATCCATTTCTGCACGTAGACTGGAACTTCCTCTTGGTATTTCTTATTTTTGTCTTCTTCAGGTAGTGGGGTGAAAACTTGGGGTCCTTCCTCCACCATGGTTCTACAGAGGGAGTACAACCTATCTGCATCTTCTGCAGAGATATCCTAGAATTGAACAAATTTTAACAGGGGAGCAGTTAGATGTATTTTTGGAGTGCCAAGCAGTAAGTGAAATGAAAAATAGGAGGCTGTGTGTGTGAAGATGAAAGCAGTGGTTTAGACCGCCTTTAACATTCTCAAGCTAATATAACTTATTTCATGAATAGCTATTTCAGCAAGTTCTCAGTGATTGCCTCAGAACCATGGTTGTGCTCCTGAACAGCATATCTTAGTGCAAAAGCAAGCATTTCACTGCGAAGCAGAGGTGTTATGATGAAGGTCTGAACAGTTTACAAGGAAATTGCTCAGGCATTGCCAGCCCAATGATGAAAGCCAAGCTTTTTGGCAGGCACAGCCTGAGCAAGTGCCCTGTAAACTAGTTGTTAAGGGAAAAGAGGACTTACTGGCGTAATGCACAGTGGGAAGGCTCTTTGGATGTCGACTACAACTAGAACAGATGCACTAACGTATTTCTATCACTTGCTGTGAAAACATTTTCAGTAAGAAATGTAATAGGATAGTTGTACTTGACCCAAGGTAACCTGACAATCACTGAAACACAGTATTGAGAGTCAAATGGAGGTTTAAACAGGTAAGAATTTCAGTTCGAAATGCCATAGGTATTTTGGCATCTGGTGCCTAGATTAGGATGGAGAGGTCCGTTAGAGATGCACAGATTGAAAAGGTATCAGAATAGATGGAGTTTGAGACAACAGTTAACTCCTGGGCTCTGAACAAAGACAAATAGATCGATTCATAGAAATGTTTATAGTAGGAATGACACACCTAAATCCAAATTAAGATGAAATCACGGCCACTTCCCTCACTCTCCCCTTGACCACAGAGTCATGGAATCGCTGTAAGTATATATATGGTCTCAACTGGATGTGAGTTATTGGTATCTCGAATATTCCTCATAGACAGGACCACAATTATAATTTCTGTGAAAGATAACTGTTCCCCTGAAACCTGATCTTGGAAAGAACTTCTAGAGGTCACAAATGCCAGCTGCTCACACCACCCTATGCCTGGCACGTCCATCTCACGCAGTTACCTCTAGGGCAGCAATCCTAGTGACGATCTCTGTCAGAGCTGTGTTCAGTAAAGTCCCCATAGCCTTGCAGTATACGTTCACTGGCAGGACATCTTGCCAGACTTTACCCAGTCTTTTCAACTGATGCAATACCTGGAAGATAACAGCTATGTGTTATCTACATGTTATCAAAAAGAACACTAAGAGAGACACAAAATGATAAGGTGGCTACATGTGGTCAGAAACCAGTTTGAAAGAAATAAAAGGCAACGAAGTAACCTGCTATGGTACAGAGCAGACGTTCCTGGGAAAAAAATGCAACATTTGGCATTAAGGTTTGCATTAAGGCTCATCAAAAGGGTGACAGATCTTTTTCTTAAAAAATGAAAAACATTATAAATGTACTATAAGCAAAAGTTCAAGATTAAGAAACTTTTCATTTCAACTTGGAGTAAGAGGAACTGAACTCAGCAGGCTTCAATTTTACAAAAAGACACAGCCCAGGGAAAAAAAAAAAAATCATGCCAGAAAGTTGTTGTTTTGAAAAGCTCCACTCTGCTGAAACACTGTGCAGTTCTCAGGACTGAGATTACAGACTGTACCTTCCCAAGGACAACATCTACAGGCACTAGGCTATTTGGCTTTGATTGCCTTGCTTACCTGCCTTATGGCTTTGTTTGCTGCACAGTAATTTTCCTCATCATCCATATTAGAAAAATTCCTGGCACTTGACAGCCTCTCTAGGATTTCTCCTTTCTGCACTCGCATCTGGGCCAGAAAACACTCCATCCCTTTAGGAGCAAAAACAAGCAGAGAGAAGCAATTAAGCAATTACTAAATTTGCTCTGCCAATTTAGAGACTGTAAGTGCTGAATAATGAACTTGCTAAAATGTTTTATTTTTAAAGGAACTTCCAGTCTCTAAACAGTCTCATAGAGTAAATTTAACGAGGCCCAGTCACATATTCGGTAAGCTCTTGCGCAGCTTGCATTGCTGCAACACTTTTGAAAAAGAGATGAGTAGCAGAATTAGCTATGGATGACAGGCTCTTATTAGGTTCATACAAACTTATCTCAGATTGTTTCCACAGTATAAGCTAAAGAAAATATCACAGGACTGAGCAGCAGATCCCAAAACATCTGAATGCCACAACATCTCGCCGGATAATGACCTGTTCTTGGAACTAGGTGCTGGACAAGAAGAGTTGGGTTTCAGAGTCAAGCCCCAAACAGCCATATTGCTTAGAGCCGTAACGCTCTGTCAGACTTCCCAGTCTAGAAAATGTCCTTATTACTTGTCTAAAACTCTTAAATAATGACCCGCTGCTCGAGTTATTAGCTGCACTTACATAAAATCATTGAGCAACAAATGCCAGGATTAATTACCATGTCATCCATCAATGTATTTAAATACTGAAAGGTAAAATTACCAAGTCTCCTAAAACCAGGAACCAGATCTACAAAAGTAGCGGCTCCATCGCATAGGATGTTCGTCAGGCGGTATCGGAACTGGTGTCCCAGGGTGAGCAAGTGGTGAGCAATATACATGCAGTTGTTGTGGTGAATGGCTGCCAGCTGGGGTAATTTCTGAAGGTTCTCTCTGTCCCAGGAAGGAGGAGGAGAAAAGGAAGACATGTATTTATTTAGACCTGGCTCTGTTAAAAAATTTGCCATGCCTAGCCTAGAGAAACTCGCAGTCTGTCTCAGACAGATGTTGCACCTACCTAACTGTGGGCGATGCCTGATAAAGACATCAGTCGGAATAAAAGCATTTAACCTCCTGTCACATCCATAGAAGAAGGTACAGGAAAGGAGTTTCATGGCTAGTGAAATAGTTCGAACTTCAGTGTTCGAACCATGTGTTATATCCACATTGTTTCTAGCAACGGACTTTCAAACAGAAAGCTACTTCGTGATAGCAAAGTTAGGGTGAGGAAAAGAGAGTTCTTTTCAGTAATACCCCAGCGTTTTCTGACAGAATTGTATACTTTCAATCTTCATTGCTGCTGCTTTTTTACAGGAAAAACACCATGAAAAATCTGTGCATCAGACCTGGGGTCAGAGTTACATGGCTGGATTCAAACACAACCGTTATAAGAACTGCAACTATCTCCTTGGTCATAAGACTGCCAATTCAGAGACTCTCGAGCACCTATTTTGCAGCAGGTACGATTTAATAATAGATTAAGAGTACTAGCTTTTTGCCACTGGAGGAAGCCCTTAGTAAACTCTGGCTGTGGCGGACAAACCGGGGACAAGTGGGGCTGTTCCAATAGCATTGTTCTCTCTGCAAACAGGCCCTAGGTAATACACACACACGCTTACTTGTGGTATGTTGGCACAACATCACAGAACAGCTGGAATATATTCCGTACAGAGTAGAAGAGCTGTATACAGCTATAAGAAAAATAAGGTTCACGTTAGTTTGTCAGTCGAATTAATGTCTTGTTCACAAGCGAGCCCCAACCTTCTCCCAAACAAGGTTTCATTAGTGGTGAAGTGCTGGCACCAAGAGTAGATTGTCAGGATCAATTACAGCGATGTCAACAAAGGCAACATTCTGGACAATTCACAAAGGCTGTGATGACCTTGTAAGTTCAGTGTGGAAAAGACAAGCTTCAGACCACATGTCAGAAGGGAGATACATGAAACCTCAGGAACAAAGGGGACAGTGTCCCTTCCCCACCAGGTGTGCACAAATAGTCAGCCCTCTCTGCCACGGTACACTGAAGGGCATTCAGTACCTAGGCAACTCTCCTTCTTCAGGGTTGTGGTCTCCAGTTTTTAAAGCAGACTGTATGTGGTTCTGCAAAGCATTTAACTGTTTTCTCTGAAGAGCCCTGCCAGTTGCAGAGCTGGAGTTCTTTGCTTTCACCCAGCACAAAGCAAGCAAGAACTCCTCTCAGAACGGGTGCCATCATTTATCATTTGGTTTGAAGAAAAGAGACGGTTTCGATTTTTCTAAACAACTGACAGCTAACATACGATAAAACACTGAAGTGAACACTGCAGCAGCGTTTCTCCCAGCTAAAAGACTGAGACCATGACCTATACTGTGCATACTAGGGGGTTTACCATGTTTTCACTGCTTTAACCGTTAAAATACAGTAAAGTGTACCAGAACGTTCCCTGAAAATATACGTCCGAAAGGCTGCTTAACCTGAGTAGTGCAGGGAACACAGTCCGCAGCTGTTCCTGCTGTACCAGTCTACTGCATGAACCCAGGGATGCATCCTCCAGCCAAAACAGAGAGTAACTTTAATGACTGATTCTAATTTTTACATATCTTCTGTTCTTTTACAGTTCTTTTAATCTACTAACAGATGCTTGGTGTTCCCAAAGGCAGTAAGTATCTGACACCCAAGAGCTACCCGCTGATACATAATTCCTACCACTGATCTGTGCTGGCTGTAGCCTCCAACAGCGTCTGATAAGCCAGTTCCATCAGTTTCTCCACTGATGAACTGATGCGGCACGTGGGCAGAGAAAACGTGTACTGGCTCAGTTTAGTCTCATTCTCCAAATTCACCATGTCGTTATGCAGAAGCTTAGAAGTTTGTTGCATTTTTAAGTGATCTCCTGCCCCAGGATCAGGAAGCCTTGGTAGGGGTACACAGGAATCAGGTGTGATCTAAGGGAAAGCAAGAGAGAGGTATAATATAATTTAGAGCCCACAGAAAGGAGACTGTGCAAGACTACAAAACCTTGAATGACAGAGATTTAAGACTCAAGATAAACACAGGGATGCAGAAGTCCCCAAAGACTGCTGGAAGTCTCCTGGCTTATCAATGACACCGCAGATCACGGAGCAGTCTATATGGCGTTGCAGCTTAGAAGCAACTCTGTAAGTAATCCTCTAATTTTTCTTATGCTTATGACACTAGCCAGAAAAGCCTATGCAAGCAAACTTCAAGTACTGAGGAAACACCTTGTTAGTGAAATAACCCTTCTGAGCACTATTAAAAAAGGTTTTGAAACTGTCATTTACCAAGATCCCCAAATAATCAAAAGTATTCGGTGCTCCACAAAAGAAAGGACTCGACTGTTCCAGACAAGCCTTCCTCAACAGCTAAGCTATTTCTCCACATAGAAAAACAGTGTATTTCATCAAGTCACCTTTACAGTATTGTGTATTTCTGAGGTCATCAGGTTTCTGGCTGCCACAATCACATCCTGGCACTTCTTGTTAGCAAAGTGGGAATTGACGTTACGGGCATACTTCAGTAAATCAGTCGTGTCTCCTTTCAAAAACTGCATGTTCTTCAAGGCTTTTTCAAATTCCTCTGTGGATTTAATCACCTGAGAAGAGCAGACACATATACTACGTGAACAGAGTTTCCTAAAATCAAAGAACAAAATTAAAGTTGGGTATAAACTCTTCCACTCAGCTGAAAGCAAAGGATGAAACTAGGTTTTAGAGGGCGCTAACTATTCAACAGCTTTTCAGCAATCTTTTGGAAAAAGCTGGGTCAGCTGGGGGCCATGACCGCACAATAATACAGTGTTTGAACTGCAGGTTTGTCCCCCCTGACTGTGCTGGCAACCTTGTTCAAAGACCAGAGGAGCAAGATGATCAAATTTCATTACACTGGACTACCTGGGGGAAAGCGGCTGGGAGGTTTATCCTACGACTGCTTCTGTTTGAAACAGCCTCCTCTCCCGGAAAAGGAGCTTTTGGCATTTTTCACCAACAGTAAGTTCCATTTTATGTATGTAGTTTGGAAAAAAAAAAAAAAAAAAGGCCTATGCAAGAAATCCCTGTGATCATTAACAATAAATACAAATACAAACAGAGCAGTCAGTCCTCAGGAAGCCAGCCGGGCAAGCAGCACTGCCACATCATCATCTTCAGCCTCTCATAGAGGCTCAGGCAAGTACCTTACATCGCACATCCTGGAAGTCTCCAGGTCTTAGCTAAATATGGCCCGAGTTCCACAGAGCAGAGACCTCACGCACTTTACATGATATGAAACACAAGCCACAGCCTAACTGAGAAAAATACATAATTCTGATTAGCAAACCACAGCTTTTTGTTCAAGCTGGCCATCTGGCATTTCCACCACATGGATCTGAAAGATATTTGAGACCTACCTCTATATACTGCTCTAGTTTGCTGCTATTGGTTGGGATTGAATTCACCAGACAGTTGTGAATGAGGCAGTCCGATAACTCTTCCCATATCATATCACCTAGCAGTTCTGCAAGTGTAACTCTGCAATCCTTTTCATCTTCCTTAGGCTGCTCAAGAGGCACATCTGAATTCAGGAGAACAGAAATGGATTTTAATACACCTGCTTCCTGGGCCAGACCCTTCACCAGTTCATTCAGTCCTTCCTGTCACAACCGTATCTATCAGCTGTTCCGTAATCTTATAATGGCAGTATCCTTCTTACCCAGGCCATATGCTGGACCTGGGGAATCGCCCACCCAACCAAAAGACAACTGAATTTATGTGTAAGCTGAGCCCGCTTTCCCAGCATGTTTATTTCACGAAATGCTAGCGAAGCCCAGGCCAGTTTCTAGCCAACGGAAGATCCTGCGTGTGATCAGCCTGACCGAGGGAACTGCCTGGATTGCATCATGACTTCCACCTTTTAGACCTGAGGCACAGAAAGATCTTCAATGCAGTGACCGGTTAGTAAGAAACAACATTTATCAGAAAATTAATTCCTTGATCCCTTTTAGCCAAAATACTTTCCTCCTTCACTTTCCCAGCTCTGTGAATGCTGAGTCACGGCTAAGTCCGGTTTGACAAGGTGCCAAGCTGTCCAAGAGCACAGCATAGCAAGTTAACATTAAAAGCTCACACTTAATTCAATGCTGCTTAACAACGAGATATTCCAGAAAGGTTCTGCTCCAATTACATGAACAAGGTACTGATCTCAGTCTAATTCCAAAAGGGAGAAACTACCTACTTAGCAGATATTTGTGGAGAACTTCAAAAATAAGCTTGATCTTGTCAAAAACCTCCATAGGAGAAGAATGATCCAAGTTAGGCTCCTCAGACTTAAAACGCAGGATGAACACCTCTGACTGTTCCTCTGTGAACGGCTGAAGAGATGGGTACGAAATCAGTGGCTTGAGGATGTATTTCAGCAATAACTGGCCTGAGAAACAAACAAACCAAAAATTTTCCAACAGCAGGAGGCAGGCAGTTTGCTCCAGTGAGGCCCAACCGTTACTATTTTGGATGCAGAGATTCTTCGCGTGAAGTGGAAGAAAAACTCTCCTGATTAGCTGTATAGGGGAACAGCTGATGAGGTAAAACGCTGCGTTTGGTTTCACTAAAGACCGGTTTCCTCACCTAAAACACATACGGAGGCCTAACAAAGAGCAGCATATTTAATGTAAAGTGAAAAACAATTTAAACAGCTGGAAGAGTGAAATCCTATCCTGGTCCCTGCCATACTTCCCAATTTATTTTATCAACATGTGAGAATGCTGAAGCCTACAGGCTGCCTGAAACCAACAGTCTTGCTCTTGGTAGATGAGAAGGCTGTAACTGGAAAAACTCTTTAAACGTCAGACCATGAAACGACATAGCCACACATCAAAACAGTATACTGGAGGAAATGGACAGGAAAGGATAAGTAATTCCAGATAAATAATAGGATAAAGGGTAAATAATTTCCTGTTAATAAGAACCAGAGTGTTCACCTCAATCTCAGTGGGAAACACAAGCCAAGAGAGAAAGAAGTCTTCCGGCATACTGCTGAAGCGAACCGGATCTCGACATCCGTCTGAAAACAAGTCTGAACTCATATCCACTCAGGCTACAATAGCTATGTTTATCTGGATCCACGGTCTGTCTTACCAAAAATTTTAAGCTTGGTGTGCAGTTCTCCTAGGACAGCAAATGCCTGCAGCACAGAAGCAACAGGTGGGCCAGCAATCTCCTCCTCTTTTGATGGCACTGTGCATAAGTGCAATTCTGATTGCATCGCTGACTCCAGGCTGCTGCTTTCTAAAGAAAAAGAAGAACCATCTCTCTGTCAGTGTGTAGTCTGAGGTACAGCAGATCTGAGAAGCTACTGCATTCCTCGGGTGGCAGCTAAAGCAACATTCTACCTCTCCCCATTTCCACAAAACACAGTTCTTGTGTCAGAAGAAGGTACAGAGTTCCTTCTGTTGCAGTGCAGGACAATGGAATGAGAATCAGTCTCCTGCAACGTTCTGGAATTCTCATTTCAGTCACCTTGTAACTGAATGACATTCAGTGACAATCGTTTTCCTTCCCCTCTTCTCCCCTTTTCAAGTCAATTCCAAAGGAAAAGATTTTTTCTTTTCCATAGGAGAAGTTTGTGTTTCAATGAAGACAGCAACGTAGACTCTCAAGCAGTTCTTGCAATTAGCTGCCTGCAACAAAAGCGGCAATCTGAAAACCTATCAGAGAAGGTAAAAGTATCCTTAAAACTAGCCTAGTGGGGAAACATGTTCAGGCTGAACAAAAACTGCAGAAAACTCTTCCAGCTACTATGCCAAATTGGGTAGTCAATCGTAAGCAACCTGCAATTTTGGCCCAGTTGATTTCCTCAGGAGCAGCAGCTTTGCAAGAGAGCATCCCCTTTCTGATATTTCACAAGACTAAGAAAGTACTCAGATGCTGGTAACTGTTTTGATCTCTGCTTCCACATTTTCTAAGAAATACCACAGATGAGGCAGGTGAGGCTTCAAAACTCTGTTTAAAACCTACTGACTACACCCGATTGCTTGTGGTAGCACCTAAATACTCCAGGAGTGGACTGATATCCACAGAACACTGCCAGTCATCACTCCTATTCGTTACGTTATGCAAACGGCAGAAAGAGCTCCTTAAACCAACCCTAGTTCAACACCATTACTATATTTCCTATTTTGTAGGTGCTTGAAACCGGGCATTTCAAATAGCGAAGCAAAAACAGTGAAACAAACTAGAACTGCGAGTACCTTTTGAAGGAGGAAGCTTCCATATAGCCAATTTCTGCCATTCTTCTCCGAGATGATAGAGCATGTTCTGTGTCTGCACTGTGAGCTCTGTGCTTAGTGCTTTCAGGATCTTCAGCTCAAAGCCCTTGCGGGATTCCAGCATTTTCAGACTGCTTCGTGCCTGGTGGTAAAGATCAAATGCAAAACATGGGTAACTGTTGCTCCCGCTAACGAAAAGTATCTCGTGAAATTTATTGAAAGTATATATGAACAATATCGGCATATGCCTAAGAAGCCATTATCACCTTTTCCAGTTGCTGAGCCGCCACAACATACTTCTTTTCCAGCAATGCAGTATTGTACTCTTTAATAGCCGTATCAAACTGCAACAATCAAATAAATTCATATGTCACTGTACATCTGCTATTAGAACACAATTTTTTAAACAACACGGCTAGAGACAGGGGAGCTATAGACAGTTATTCAAAAGAGAAGCCCGGAATAATGCCACAGACGGAGGAGCAGGGAGAATGACTACCGCCTAATGATTTTAAGCCGCTCCCCCACCTCCCCTCCTCACCTCCTGTAGCTTTTTCAGAATACTCAGAACCAGTGTGTCTCGCTCCAACTGCTGCTTCAATTCAGTAAATTCGGCAACAGCGACGTTTAGATCTCGCTGAACCTAAAATAACAAGCTTTCAGTTCATTTACAGCAAGCAAATGTTATCAGACATTTCCTCTTAAAAGTGATAACGATATGACATTTAAAGTATTTCTGTTACTAGAACAATTTGGTGAGGAGGAAAAAGGCTCCATCCATTTTACTCTTTGCTAGGAAGATCCTTGTAAGCATTGGAAACACTTATGAACTGGTTTCTCTTCTAATACAGTACACGTTTTTAAAGGCACTGTAAGGAAATTTAGTCTCAAAAGGACTTCAGCGTTCCTTTAACACAACCATTTAAAATGCAAGAATGCCTGAACTGAGCCAAAACTTGTTTCTCAGTTAACACCGCTACAGGAGCCCAGATGTTGGAAAATCAATCAAAGAAGCAAAAACCAGGGAGCAGGTCTGCAATCCGGCCTGCAGGACCTGCTCTCGTTCTCCTTAAAGACTTGGGTCAATGTGCCCAGCTATGACTTAGGTTCCCGTCTGCCCGAAACCACTGTGGGACCAAGACTCAGTGGCCTGTTACCGTGTCGCACCTCACCGCAATATACAAGGCTGATCCTTCTCTCTTTCTGAAGGAGGGACGTGTGGCACACTTTTCCAACCATACAACAGAGAGCAAACCAGGGCCGATCCCTTAATGACAGTTCTTTACTTACACCCTCGATGCGACACATCCCTCTGCGGCATGTGTCACCTAAAGGCGTTTTTTAGGGGTGATATCACGCAGGGTTCCTAAGTCAGGAGTCCTCCTCCCCAACTCCCCTCGCCACGCACCAAGACGGGAGGGGCCCGACAGGTTTGGGCTGAAACTGAACGGCATCTACCACAGCCCCCAAGGAAGAGCCGGCCGTCACCTCGTTTTCAATGCCCGCTTTCAGCAGGTCGATGTTGCGGGACAACCCATCCACCTGCGACACCAAGTCCTCAGCGCTCTGCATGCTGGGCAGGAACTCGTTATACTTCTTGTTAATCATGTTGCAGACTTCTCCCTAGAGAAAAGCGAGCATTGGGACA